>NW_011887918.1:53731-60458 GCF_000806365.1 Fopius arisanus | reverse complement strand
CTCTAACCTTATTTCTAAATCATAACCCTAATTTTATTTTCCTAACCCTTAATTAATTTGGCAATCCGCCGGGATAACGACTGATTTTATTCCGAGCGGCCTTCCACCCGTATTCAGTCTTGGCAATTCGTAGGGGTAGTGACTGAATCTACCCCGTACGACCTTCCACCCGTAATCAGTCTTTGGCAATCCGTCGGGGTTGTTAATGCTTTTACCCCGTACGGCCTTCCACCCGTAATCAGTCTTTGGCAATCCGTCGGGGTTGTTAATGCTTTTACCCCGTACGGCCTTCCACCCGTACCAATCAGCCCCTTAAACCCTTTCACCTGGAGCGCCGGCGTCTTTCGCCGGACCTAACCCGATCCTGAAACTCACCCTAACCTTAACCCTAAATTTCCTGAACCACCCCGAAGGGGGAAAATCCTAACTTCCCTAAACCTAACCTGCGGCCTACTGTTCTCACTCTCTCTCCCGACCTCTCAATTTTCTTGGGGATCCTAACGGGCATCCCCGATGCTCGTTACAAAAATCAGTACACTTTCAGAAGTGAATCGAACCAGACACATTGCAACTCTCAAAATACTTTGTGATAAGCTCGACTAGTAGTGCCGTAGTAGAAATCTCTACACTGAAATTTGAAGGGTCGCCTAGCCTTCTACCTGTTCCCCTCCACAATTTTTTCAGTTTGCAGCTGTCTCAGCATCTGTGGGGGAACTAACGCTATTCAATATTCCGAGTGAAACAGACCACGTTTTAGTTTTTACAATCTGGTGGCGTTAAGTAGCTGTGATATTGTGAATTGTGCAAGTATTAATCCTTAAAAAACTGAGATGTCTCATTCGGGTACGTGTTTTGTGTGTGATGGAATTGTTGCTGAGGATGACTTGAAGAAAGTGGTGAATTAAAGACGAATAAATACTTTTATTAATAGAAGTAAATCCCGAGGTGATGATAAGTGGAAATTTTTGGAGACTGTAACAGAAGTAGTCGTCCATGAACAGTGTCGTATCCATTATACAGTGGGCCGGAAGCTATCAGTATCAGCACAACCACCACCATCAACTACTGATGGACAACCATTTGATTTCGAGGAAAATTGTTTTTTATGTGGCAAGACCTGGGCACATACTCGGAAATTTGGACGCTTGGTTTCGTCAGAATATCTGCAAGAATATGTTCAAACGTGTATCACCACTCGTAATGATGACTGGGCATGTCAGATCGACAGAAGAACCAACGCGATATCTCTAAAAAGTGTGCATGCTCGATATGATGTTGCCTGCTACAATAACTTTAGGAATGTTCCCAGGGGTAACCGGGGTAAGTTTTCAAGTTGTTTTTACAGCTTTTTCATTACTTTAATTGAAGACAATGGATGTATAACACGAATGGCTATAAGTTCGGAGATGATAGAGCCTATTGGATTAAAAAAAAACAACGTGAGCTCTTTTCGATATACTCAAGATATTCAATATCACGGTATTTTCAGGGAGGCCCAAAATAGTGGATTTGGAGACTGCTTTCGCTAACGTGTGCACTTTCATGGAGGAGAGTGACGACTGTCAATTCACTTTGAGTGAGTTGCTACAGAAAATGGAAACATTCGAGACTACCGCGCATACCTTGAAGCAAAAACTATTAAACAAATACGGAAAGGATATTATAATCATGGAGAGTCCAGGCCGAACAAACATCATCTGCTTCCGAAATACTGGATTTAAAATCTTGATGGATTCTTGGTATCAGAAGAAGGCAGGGACGGAAGCCGAAGAACGTCTACGAGTGGTTGCTGCTGCAGCAGGCATTATGCTGGAAGATATCAGGAGCCGAGTTTATGACACATCTAGCTATCCAGCCCCAAGAAAATTATTTAATAATGTCAGCAATGATATCCCTGAGACTCTGCTGAACTTCTTGAATATAGTTTTGCTGAAGGGTAGGAAAAATAACGATGAAAAACTGATAACGAAACGAGACAGCATCGCTCATGCAATTATTTCAGTGGTGCGTCCAAGATCCTTCATTTCACCCATTCAACTAGCGACTGGAGTCTATTTGTCTCGAAAGTTCGGTTCTCGCCTTCCCATCGATATATTGAATGCTCTGGGTTTCTGCATATCGTACAACAGCCTCGGCCTGTATGAGTCCTCAGCTATCATGGGCAGTAATAAAAAACAAGATCAGAATGCATTTATTCAATATGTGTTGGATAATGCTGACCACAATATCTGCACTTTGGATGGATTGAATACTTTCCACAGTATGGGAGGGATTTGTTGTGTAACTCCGAAGTCTGCAGTCAGTAATCAAGGAGCTATCACGAAATTGACTCATTTGCCGAATGCTAAAAATTTATCATCCAAGATCAATATTCCAGTTGTCTCTTATGATCGATTCCATGGAAATCAAGTGGGATTAAAGTCGATCATCTTTTCGGATGTATCTGCGCTCGATTTAGGATACCGCTCACCATGGCCTCCTTCTTATTTACTTCATATGCTAGCAAAAATAATGGAGATTCCCAACATTCCTAGTTGGAGGGGATATATGGAAGCCATCACCCATGATGAAGACTATGAGGTTTCTCAAGTGGTCTGCTTACCTTTCGTGAACATGCCTCCATCGAACCTGGATACAATTAATACGGTATTACATCATGCTGCCACAGAATGTCTGAGATTGAATCAGAAGACCTGTTTTGTGACTTTCGATCAGCCTCTCTACGTTAAAGCCGTAGAGATTGTGGCCAATGACAATTATCTCTTGACGAATGTGGTAGTGAGATTGGGAGGTTTCCATCTCCTGATGTCATTCCTTGGAGCCGTTGGAACAATAATGGATGGCAGTGGCTTGAAAGAGTTATTGTCCACAATTTATGCTGGGAACACCGTGGATAATATGCTAACAGGACACGCTTTTAGTAGAGCAGTTCGAGGCCGTCTGCTAGGTCACAGCGCCCTCGGCGGAATCATCATTGGACAAGCAGATTGTTTCGACGATCAGGACCATCATCACGTTCAGGACGTGATCAAGGACTTCCTGACTCAACCACCAACTCTCCAGCAAATAAATGATGACGATAAATTGAGTCAAATGTCTTCCAAAATTTTGAAAGCTCTGGACAGCTTGGAAGGTACTGGTCGGACATCTAGGTTGTGGCTCCAGTATTTTCATTGTATCACTCTGGTCATGCAGTTTATCGAAGCTGAACGCTTGGGTAATTGGCAGCTTCATCTTCAATGCATAAGGGATATGCTGCCGATTTTTCATGCTGCTGGTCACCTAGCCTATGCTAAATCAGTCCAAATTTACTTGGAAAGGATGGTGCTGTTACCTGATATCATGACGCCTGCTGAATATCAAAAATTCACAACGCAGGGGCACTTCACCATCAGACGGTCTGGTAAAAAATGGGCTGGTATCTGGACTGACATGACCATAGAACAGACACTGATGCGCATAATGAAAATCTCTGGAGGTCTCACCACTGGGCGTGGAATGAATCAGGAAGGAGTGATTGCGAAGTGGATACTCGGGATGCCAATTGCCTACGAGGTGATGGAAACTTTTGAAGAATTCTGTGGAGTTAAAGCCGCTAGTGGTGAACCGCACACGGACTTGAGACCAACGAATATTCGACGAGATACCCAGGATTATTTCAAGCTGATGGAGTGGCTTCGAACGCACAATCCCTTTGCTGCAGATGACTCTAATAAGTTGATGTCCATTGCAGATGGACTGTCTGGTGGAACTGAGGTAAATTCTGATAGAGCCATCGAAATTGGAAAAATATGCATGAAGGCAATGGTGGGAGCAAATGCAGCAGACGTCAAGCTGAAGCGTTCAGCACGTGTGAAATCACTTGCTACCACGAAACGTGGAGTTCTGATTGATAATGCAGTGGTGGCAGTGAACACCACACTGCTCTTATAGCGAATCACAGCACTCACAAAGGATGACAGTGATCTGGCTATTAGTTCTCTGCATCATGAGCTCGCTCCATTTCCTCTTTCCCTATTCAACAATCAAGGCTTGATGAGGAAATCAAAAAAGTCGGATTTGTACCACGCCTTCAACTCCCGACCGATGCGCGATATCAACTGGACTCAGTACAAAATTGTCATTGACGGAGGATTCATCTTGCACAAAGTGGACTGGCCTCGTGGAAGTACTTATCAGCAAATCATCAAAAGGTATCAAGAGTACATCATCAGAAATCATGGACAAAATTGTATCGTGGTGTTTGATGGCTACAAGGAGACCGATGTTGGAATCAAGTCGTACGAGAGATTGAGACGCTCCAGCCGCAACAAAGGAACCGAAGTTGTTTTTGAGACAGACATGGTGGTAACCCTGAATCAGTCTTCGTTTTTAGCTAATGACAAGAACAAAGACAGATTCATTGATTTCCTCAAAATTGAACTGGTCAGCAGTGGGATACACGTGCTTCAAGCTCGTGAAGATGCTGATCGTTTGATCGTAACAACTGCTGTTGATCAGCTTCAATGCCATGAGAAGGTTGCAGTTGTTGGTACCGACGTTGATCTCTTGGTACTGCTCACAGCTCTGACGCCAGAGGATAAAGAAATTCTTTTCATCAAACAAGGCAGTTGCAGAGTGGCTAATATGTTATATTCAACCCAAGAACACAAGGACTTGAAGGATAATATATTATTCATCCACGCTTTTTCAGGATGTGATACCACGAGCTCAATTAGTGGAAAAGGGAAAAGAGCCGTTCTGAATGTTCTGAAGAAAAATTCAAGATTATTCACCGATGTTGCCATTTTCAATAATCCAAATTCTAGCAAGGGTGATATTAATGGAGCAACTGAACGTTTGATGCTGGCTCTGTATGGTGCAAAGAACAAGGAAACCTCCATTAACAACCTACGTTATAACTGTTTTGTGCTTTCTACTGCGCGAGTAACGACAGAAGTTAGATTGTCGAAACTTCCACCTACGATAGGAGCGGCTGAAGAGCATGGGCGACGAGTCTACTTTCAAATCCAAAAATGGCTGGGCAATGAACTGATCAAACCAGAGGAATGGGGCTGGGAATTAAGAGATGGAGCGTTTATACCTGTCACGACCAAAAATCCACCTGCTCCAGACTCAATCCTAAAGATGATCTTCTGTTCATGCAAAGGGAATTGTTCTAACAAATGTGGATGCAGGAAAGTGGGGCTCAAATGTTCTGCTATTTGTTCGGGTTGCCAAGGAAATTCTTGCACAAACTCGAGGGAAATCGATTTATCAAATGATGTATCGAGCGATGCTACAGATCCATTGAACGATGAGCTGGAGTGTTTAATCGCTGATAAAATGGGGGAGTCTGCCAACAGTGAAGAAGATTATTCTCCCATTCACTTTGAATCAAGTCTCTTCGACGAGGATTCAATATTGGTTGATGATGCCCCGAGCTGCAGTGGAGTCTCTCTTACCAAGAAACCCCGTTTGGAATGAAAATAAAGGTAATTTTTGTCATTGTTATCGTACTTGATAGATAATCCCGTCAATTACCGTTATTATAATAAATTAAATTTTTCCTATTTCAGAAATGCGTAATTTTGTTTTAATCCTGGAAATGCAAGGCAGTCGAGGTGAACATCGGAATTGATACCAATTTTGCGCATATCCTAACTATAATAATGTACATATTCAATGATCAAATATATGATTTACTATCTCAAATAAATGATTTACTCTACTACTCAAAAAATCGCTCAAATGATTTTGTTGCCCCACTTATTTCGTTCAATTAATTACAGTATTGTTGGATTAACAACCTTAACTTTTTGAAACTTTTTACTTAAACTTTTTTCAATTTTTGACAAATATCTTTTGCATCACATTATTCATACGGCTTAAATCTACTGCGCATCGCACTACTTCGAAATGAGTGCGCGCGCATATAGAGGTGGGCCTTATGTTATCAGCTGATTGTTTTGCTAGATATGGGATTAAAATTACTAAATAATTTATTACCGCAAAATTAATGAACTTCCGCGATACGTTTCTAACTTAATTATGTAGAGAATCACTTTTTTTACATGCTAGTATTTTTTTCTGAGCAATTGAGTGAATTTATTTAAAGCTACATACATTCTTGGCGTTCGCTTAAAAATTCTCACCCTTTTTAATTTTTTAAAATATCTTCTGCACCGATCTTTTTATGATCATTTTGATATGTTATTCAGGACATTTTTATCTATCTAATGAATATTTTTTCATCGACGGTGAATTAATTTAGCACCTCAATGTCAATTTGACTATACTATTAACAATTGGAATCGATTGTTAATAATTTAATGATTTGAATATAACAACCAAATTAAAAATTTTAGTTCAGCCAAAACTAATTACCTAAATAATCTAAAATTTGTGAATTACTCTTTGACAATTGGAATCGATTGTTAATAATTTAATGATTTGAATATAACAACCAAATTAAAACTTTGAGTTCAGTTAATTTTTTAATATTTAGAATTTGAACATTTTTGTCATAAATTAATTAAACAGATAATTTAATGTTTGTAAAAGATCCTTCAACAATTGGACTCATTTGTAAATATTTAAATTAAATATTGCACTTAAATTTAATCTTTCAAATTGAAAATTTCTAGTGCTTCAATCTTCGAGTATTTCAGTCTTTAATTAATTATCTAAATAACCTGATATTTGTGAATTACCCTTTAACAATTGGAATCGAGTGTTAATATTTGAA
>NW_011887918.1:50410-53416 GCF_000806365.1 Fopius arisanus | reverse complement strand
CACAAAAAAATTTTGTGAAAAAATGGCGCCAAGTCGACGTGAATCTCATCGCCTCCAAGACAGAAACATGGGACAATTACTGAATAGTTGAAATGGCACAGTAGGCGAACTGATTATGATATAATCTTATATTTTAAAAACCAAGGAAATATTAAAAAATGCCAAGTTTATGCTGACAGCGTCAACTAGGACGATTTTCCGCAGTTTTAGTTCCGATTGGAAAATCGATTATTGTTAATAACGGCTTTTGTCATTTCCGGCTATAAGACAGTGTTTTACGACTGCGTCGCTTTGCTTCGCATCCACGAAACGCTGTCTACGGCTGTTATGACAACAAATAGTGGGTGTCATACGGCCAAAAAAAATTTGTCGACCAATATGATTGTTGCAAACCTCATCTTCGCTAGAAAAGTTTTGTTCGGTCAAATGACAAAATATACTGTTTCAAACCCCGTCCATAGGAAATTGATTCGGAAAAAAGTGTGTGTGCATGTCGGAAAGTTTCAATTATTCTGGAACAGCGCACAATACTACTACGTTCCATCTTGAAATGAGACTAACAACCCTTAGGAAAATTCAGATCAATTTATATCATTGCTTGTTGGAGTTTTAATGAGACATAAAGTTTCAGTGGGATCGATTCATTGCCATTTCTTCATCAATTTCTCAGAAGTATGCAGACGGTTCAATTTCCATAAAAAATTTGACCGTTGGATCGATTTATTAACATTCCTTCATGAAGTTCTCCGAAGTATGGTGGCTGTTGAGTTTCTGCGAAAAATTTTACCGTTGACTGGAGAGCGCCTAAATTTCTTGGAATCGTTTTTTTCAGTAAAATTATAAATGATCATTGCATACCCCCTCCACTTGTAATAAGCCTATAAGTAGATCGAGTAAATCGGTTGATCTATCAGTCAGTCTCCAACTTAGAAGTGTAGTCACACAAAATTGACTAAGACGAAGTGAATCGTGGGGAGAAACAAAAACTCGAAATGGAGAACCAAGCACTAGATTTTGATGGCATCAATAAAATCGCAACTCAAGGGATTTTCCTACCACGCAAACGTCGAACGGAGCTGTCGCTCAACCAGAAGTATTTTGTCACCGATCTGAAGGTGATCTCAACTAAATTTGGTGCTAAAGTGGTTGTCGGTCCGAACGATGACTGCATCGTGTATCTGCCACCACGATTGTCCAACGCCTTTCAACAGGATTCAACTAAGCTGGAGAAATACCGTGAGTCCGCTGCTGCCAAGCTTCTGGAGACCACCTTTCTGGAGGAAGAGTTCAGTCCGTGCTTCTTCAGCAACGTGAAAAACCCATAAACTGTACATATTTGCGACAACTCTGTAAAATAACCTGAGAAGGGATGGTGATGAAATAAATTGTTGAAGTAGAAATTTGTCATCAATTCATCTATAACTTTTATTATTTAAAAACTTATTCTAGTTACAAATAATAAAATCTTATTCTAGTTATAATAAAAAAAAATAAAATAGAATGGATGCTCTGGAGATGATACATCTGAAGCATACAATATATTTTTTTTATTAATTTCAATGAACAGCAGAGTGATGAGGATCATGGAATAAAAGGGGAATTAATTTTACTTACTTCAATGACCGTAATGATTCTGCGCGTCCAGAATCATCACAGTTGCCGATGCGATGCACTGCGCATGAGGCAACATGTCCCTGGCCTCATCCACTCTGCCGACCAATCTCAAAAAATTGCGGAACGTCCTCAATTCTTTGTGCACCTGGGATTCCTATCAACAGAAAAATTGATAATATATATTAAGAATGGAAGAAGAAAGAGAGTGAAATTACAAAATATTGTGGATTAACTTAAAATTTGAAAAATCACAAAAAAATTTTGTGAAAAAATGGCGCCAAGTCGAGGTGAATCTCATCGCCTCCAAGACAGAAACATGGGACAATTACTGAATAGTTGAAATGACACAGTAGGCGAACTGATTATGATATAATCTTATTTTTAAAAAACCATGGAAATATTAAAAAATGCCAAGTTTATGCTGACACCGTCAACTAGGACGATTTTCCGCAGTTTTAGTTCCGATTGGAAAATCGATTATTGTTAATAGAGGCTTTTGTCATTTCGGCTGTAAAACAGTGTTTTACGGCTGCGTCGCTTTGCTTCGCGTCCACGAAACGCTGACTACTGCTGTTATGACAAAAAATAGTGGGCGTCAAACGGCCAAAAAAAATTTGTCGACCAATATGATTGTTGCAAACCTCATCTTCGCTAGAAAAGTTTTTTTCGGCTTAATGACAAAATATATTGTTTCAAACCCCGTCCCTAGGAAATTGATTCGGAAAAAAGTCAACTTGGCGCGCCGGGCTGTTCGATAATGAACATACTTCGTAGGAAGTGAATGATTGACAAAGCTAGAGTTCGCACGCTAATTGACAAAACGCCAAAACTATTGAGATTTGATTCAGCTTAATATATCACAATTAGATTCCGTATACCTGACGTGTAACTAACCTATTCACCAATGAACGTCAACTAGCATATCGGTATGAGGAGAGTGGGTACCCGTCAGTGTGATGGCGCGTTCATAAGCGACGCATGGTGACACCCTCACATTATGAGACGACGGCAAAGAGTGGGGGACGAAGATCATCAGTGAATAGTTTAAAATGAGATGTAGTGCTTACACATGATAAGATGTGATAAGATTCAATCAATAATCCACTTACGAATTTATTACTTGCTAGGGAAATGCTAAAATATACTTGTAATTTTGTACTATGTTCCCGGCAACGTAATGATACTCAGTGAATTGAAGGGGAAAAATTCGGGGCGCCAAGTTGACTTTTTTCCGAATCAATTTCCTATGGACGGGGTTTGAAACAATATATTTTGTCATTAGGCCGAAAAAAACTTTTCTAGCGAAGATGAGGTTTGCAACAATCATATTGGTCGACAAATTTTTTTTGGCCGTTTGACGCCCACTATTTTTTGTCATAACAGCCGTAGTCA
>NW_011887918.1:21631-49190 GCF_000806365.1 Fopius arisanus | reverse complement strand
TAACTTACTAGTTTTATTCCCTAGATCCCTAGAACAGCCCACCCAAACAGCGCTAGGGAATAGTAACGCTCACGAAATAAAACTCTTGAAAAAGTGAATTCGCATCCGTTGCTATGGAGTTATTTTTGTAATAATATAATAAGCGAAAAAAGTAAAAATCTCATCAGAAAGATCAAACGCGATTTATGTAATGTATCTAAGGATACTTTTGCAAAATAGCGTGTGTTTAAAGGAGAAAACAGCAATGGAAGTTTTTTTAAGGAGTTAGGGGCGAGTTGTTAGCTGTAATATATACACGTCACCTCTGCCTCTGATATATACACGTCACCTCTGCCTGTGACGTCAACTCGGCAGATACGCTATCGCGTATCTTGACTATGAAGGCATAATAATGTGGTCCGAGGTACGGCATAGACTTGATTACCAAGTCTACGGGTACCTGCAGGCGCTGAATGAGCGGGAAATATTTCATCAAGTTCTCTCCAATTCTCTCCACCTCCCTCAACCGCCACTGCTTCAGTTGTTCATCCTCCTCCTTCCACTCTGCCCTCATCTCTGGGTCCGGGAAAACGTAAATTTCGGGTTTCACTGGAAAACCGACATTAATTATTAAAATACACTGATGTCACTGTCACGTCAAAAGTGAACAAAATTACGTGAACTTTAAATTTGACTTCAGCTGTTGAAAACCAAGTCGGTCACTTCAGCTGGCATTGATTTTAAAAACGAACAAAACTCTAAATCAAAATAATCCCCTAGAATAAACCCCACTGGATTAATAGAAATTAAAAGAAAATTTGAACACGTGGTTTGGTTTAAACTGACTCCGGAGAGTCTATATTTGAAAACATAAAACACTTGAAAATATAGTTAATTAAACGTACAATTTGTCGATCTCTCGTAAATCCACAGTAGTACACAAATTTAATTAACGATTAGTACCGCATTAGCGTGAACATGGATGCGGTTTTTAGTTAAAAACTATTAATTGAATGAAATTCAAATTAGAATTGACTCCCAAAGGACTGAAATAACTAGTCACAAAGGACTTGAATAAGTAGCCTCAAAGGACTTAAAAAATAAGAGCTAGTTTTGAAAAACTAGTTCAATAAGCTACGGTGGAACTGAGGAACAAAACGACGCGCAAGTACTTTTGTTCTCTCAACATGAGGGAGTGTCCTCAGATGCGCTGAGAGAAAACCTAGGGAACCAATAGTTGATGACCTTGGGCCCCAAATTTCCCTTCCCTGCATTCCGCTCTCAATGTTTCAGGGTTATCTCCGACCCCTCTACATTGAGATGTGGAGAGTGTGGGCTGACTTTTCCAACCCTCCACTACCAATGAGAATTTTTTCGGGAGGTCCCATTTTCTCCCCCCACAATCCCGTTTATTTAAAGTAAAATTAAACAAATCAATTATCCAAATAATTTCTATTTAATAAACTAAAACATTTTCCAATGCGTCCGAACATTATTTCAGATTCTTCAAATGATCTATTTTAAATAATATTTTCTCATTACGCCGTTCTCGTTATAATAAAAAAAAATGAAAATTAATTGTTTGAGGTTGAATTCCGAAATTCAACTCAAACGAAAATGAAAATGTTTTCCTATGAAGAATCGAACAGAGTTCAATTCGTACTGAGATATTAAATTATAAATTCTTTTGAATTGAAGATAAATCGAAAATATGAGCTAAAATTACTCTATCGAAAGGTTTGTAATATCAAAATAATTGCCAGAAAATTTGCATTCAAACTGCACTAAAATTGTTTATTGTGTGACGAGGCAGAATTTTGCCCCCCCCCCTGCCCCCTAATTAATACATGTTATTTTTGATAGGTTAAGTTAGGTTTAAGTAATCTTTTTCGCCACCGTTGGGCAACCCATCCCCAGATACTCCTAACCCCCTCCCCGTTTTCCCTCCCCCTGGCACTCACGCATCAAGGAAGAGGATCCCACGTGACCCGGGAAGAAAGAGATACCCCTCGAGCGAGCCTCTGGATGAGAACAAGAAGGACACCCGATGACCCCGCCAAAAATCAGGGAAGAAGAGATGAGGATGATTGGCAGATTTCACTCGTGCCACCGCTGCCCCACGAGTCACTGCCCCAGAATTAAGAATTAAGAAGGATACTGTGAAGGACTAAATTTTGTGTCAAGAGTATATAGAGTGAAAGATACTGTGGAGAATATTGTGTATGAGAAGAACTATTGAGAACAAGACTAAACCGTGTGAAAGAAAGAGTGTTGAAGAAAGAGTTTGGAAGGAGAAGGAGAGAACTTGCGGGGAAGGACATTTCTTGAAGGAGAATTGTATGGAGTGTGTGGAGGACTTTTTGGAGCACATCTATCCGGACCGAGCGAGGAGAGAGAAGGAAGGAAGGAGGATAAACCCCGAGGAAGAGAATTTTGGAGACACCATTCCCCGTGAGTGCCCCATTTTTATTCCCTGCCCCAACGAATTTCCCTGCCCCGTGTTAATTTCCCCCCAACGGTGAGCCTCCAGTAAATTCATTTTAGTTGTACATTAAGCCCCCTATTAATTGTTACCTTTTCAGTCGGCCCCCCTCACTTCTCCCCCTTTTTCCAGAGTTAGAGTCACCCCTTCTTTTCATTATATAATATTTCGCGTAGCCGCAAGTGAGTTGGCCTTACCCCCCACCCTCGAGTTATTAGTTAAAAGGCCCGAATTATTTGTTATATTAATATGTTGTGATGAGATCAGAATACAGAACCAATTTATAAATTCCCCCGAGTAATTATTGCGAACCCCCCTCCCTCTTATTATTTCAGTTCCTCCCGTAAGTTATCTTAAATTTCCCTCATTTTTCAGGATATCGTTAATTCTCTAATATCGGGCTCACGCCGGGAATTATTATATTTTAATTCCCCGGCCAGGGTCACAATTGAAAATAATATTTTTTAAAACATTTAAGAAAAATTGGCAAAATAAATTTATGACTTCCTGTTACGAAAAATTTTGAAAGAGCGGAAATTTAAATTTGATTTGTACGAGGGTCTGGGCCTTGAAGAATACAGAGCCCAAGTTACGATAAGGGATAGTTTAAATTTTCCCATGCTCTTTCTCACTCGATAAATCACGTCGGAATTTGGACAAAAGTAAAATAAAGGGGGAGACTGGCGTACTCTTGAAATTCTCTCAGTTTGATGGAATCTTAACCCATGTCTATCATTTTACGACTGACATTTCGAAGAGAAGTCAGCTCCGAAAATGTTCAACTGTAGTTTTACGACTTGTAGCTGACCCGCGGGGCCTTTTTAACTAAAAATTCCGGCCTAAAAAGAAAATTTAATTTTAATGGTTTTTCCCACTTGCTTCATTATTTAATATATTTTTTTAGAAGGGAAATGAGGTGATTTCAACATTTTCCGCGGATGTTACACTACCATTATCGAAATCATGTACATGTATTTATTTTCATAAACGCTAAGATAAAATTTTGATAAAAATTCTACTGTTATTATTTTGTTCGAAGGATATTTCGTCGTTCCTGTGAACCAGATTTCACAAGAGTCCAATCCCGCCATCCACGTAATTTACACCATCGTTCACCAGATGTCGATAATCATTCAAGAAGCTGCGATTACACAAGATCAAGAATAGGACCGAATACTGAAAACCAGCACTTTGGTCTACCAATTCTCAGTGTCAGTGAGCCAAGTCCCCCTGATGAAAGAGATCGTCTCGATGATTATTTGTAGGAATTGCTTGACGAGGATTTCTTGAAAGAACTCCTCGTTTAAATCAACATCCAAGTTGGAACATCCTTTAAACAATTAATTTTTAAATCAATTAACCGCCTATTTACAACCAAAGCCAAAAAAGCCTTGCAGATTAGGGGATATGTCCAACACCTTGTGGAAAATTAATTTGTAAATATTGCGGAAATCAAAGCGTTATGGGAAAATGTCAAATGAATGTATTCTTGATATTGTTATTGAAACAAATAATGTTTTAACTTAAGTAATAGGACTTATTCTGCCGTACTGCTTCTCACGACTTGTCCTCTGAGACTTGGTATTACATACTTCCCATACTCGAAAACCTGAACATCACTACGGACAATTACTATCCGAGTTGCTAGGATGGGGTGTTTTATTCATGTGGAGTTGGCATTCAAGTCGCAACCTCATTCCAATAGCCCGGAAATATCGTATCCTCTCATGCCTATCCGGACAGTTCGATTTCGCTCCACAAATGACGGGACGGAATTGAATTTACTAATTCCATGCTTCGTATTTATGTTGTTTTTGTACGTTCTCGGGATGATATAACCCACATTTCTCCTGTCATTTACGAAGAAAAGTCGTACTTTTCCCTGTAGTTATGACCGAAAAAATAATGTAGACCGAGGAAATGATACAGGACAATCAAACCCGCCTCTTTAATACTGATGTATGCTGCGATAGCTAAAAAGTATTTCGGAAACGTATTTTATTAAAATCCGGGCCAAAGGCGTAGATTCTGATCAAATATGTTACTAAAATACTTTTCAGACCGCATGACAAGTGTTACTTTAAGTTACGAAGCCCAACTAACCGAGTATTTTTATTATCCACGGGAGGTAAGTAAAAAGAGAGGCAATAAGCGGCCACTTATCTCCCTAGAGTAATGAAAGTACGAAATTAGGGCGGGTTGAATAGAATAATACCGTTAGGATGACCTGTTTTCCTCCCTTGGTACATAATATGCTATTCTCCACACTGTCCACGAAACATCGTTAAAGAAAACCTCCAGTTTCTAAACGTTCCAAAATTTCAGAATAATTCTATGAGAACAATATGACTGTTTTTTTGATACGAAATAGTACGTAGACGTCCATCTCAATTTCTTATCAAATAAAAAATTTATTGACCAGTAAAAACTATCCTTTTTTATTGAAATATCCAAGAGAAAAGGTTAATAAAATTCGACTTCTCTACATAATTTATTTAATTGAAATATTTTCTAGGTAAATGTCCATATGCATTCCGCCACCTCCAATCAGAAAAAATACAGTAAGACCGCGCTTCACGGCATATGCAAATCATATGACTTTTAGTATAGTAAACAATTACTGACCAGACAAAGACATTAATGTGAACGATTGCCATACTCTCTATATGCCATCTCATCCAAATCATCTAAACATTAATAAAAAGTTCAATGAATTGCGGCATATAATTTAAAATAAAATTCATTAAGTTTGTCTATTGAATTATTCCATACGTCAGTTGGGAATATTTTATATTTATACGCGGGAGTGGAATATATAACTCAACCGAAAAAGTACTGTGTTTAGTGAAATCGATCTGAGATTGAATTGTTTGATCCAATTTCCTGAAAGTTTACTGACTACTACGGTAAAACAGAAGAATAATTCCGATACCCAAAAGGAATTAATTGTATTTTAGGATTTCGAAAGCTATAGACGTCATTTTGTGGTCGCTCAAAACGACATCATTATCAAAGTCGAACAAAGTTGAATACTCAAAAACATTGGTTGATAGTTTCGAATGTTGTAAATTAAGATAGTCAACGGCCTACACTCCGAGAAGAATTTAGTAAATTTAACGAAATATTGGTTTGAAACTAAAAAATGAATTCAATGAATAGTCACGAACACATATGTGATTGCTAAGTCTCACTTGAATAAATTTGTTTAAAACAACCAGATGGCATTTTTACACCCAGAAATATTTTTTTTTCAAATTAAAAAAACACCGCCTAATTTCAGATATAATTGTGACTGACCCACGTTAATATTACTAAACTGTGTGAAACAACTCGGCAAAAATAACCCAATATTTTAGAAGAAGCAACTTACGAAATACTTCGATGAATAAAACGGTTATTAGTGAAAAACAGACATAAGAGTTGTTGAAGAAATGCAATTTCAAATTTTAATAATTAATGTTTCAAAGCATCATTTTTACACTTGATATTTTGACTATTCTTTCTTGTTTTTGAGCTTTAGTCCTGTTGTTCTATTAATTTAGCAATAGGGAATATGATGTTTCGAGATCCATAAATAATAGTTTCAAATTCTTATTATGAGTTATTAATTGATTTATTCATATTAGTACTGGAAATCTTGAACTTCATATAGCTTATTTGCCTAACCTCATCAATAAAATACCATTTTTGAGAGCGTACGACTTCGTAAATCTGAAAGTGTTCACCAATACTGTGTTTGCATAACTCACTCCTAACAAAGAAAACAGTCTCATGAGTTTCAATAACCACAACACCTTGACAAAGTACTAATTTGCTATATGAATTGCAGTATTCTAATAGGACAAACAGGATGAAAATCACATATACACAATAGTTTTAACTGTTGCATCAACAACGTAACCCAATCACCGGTTGATCATCACTAAGACGATTTCATCGCAGCCGTCCTCATTAGAAGAGGACTAATTTTTCGAGGCGCATGCGTTTGTCGATTTTGCAAAAACTAACTTATTGTTTAGTGGCCAAAAAATGATGTGATTGCTTTAAGACACAATTTCGTCAATCTAGATAAATTTAACAGTTCAATAGTAATTTTACTCGCTTGTAAGAATTCAAATGGGAAATTCGCATGCCTCTAAACATACTTAATAATATATCCAATGTAGAAAAATAGTTGGACAATTCAATTAAAGATTTGGTGAATGTATGGTTTAAGTCCACCAAAAAACAGAAATCATTGAAATATTAATTTCTTTGAATGAAAATCATTCTTATCCTCTCAGTCGTGAAGAACAAGACGAAAGAAGAGAGAGACAACAGGGAGACAACAACAAGTCTTGTGGTAAACTCTGTTGTCCCTGAATTTCCTTAAGCCCCTCCTACCCTCTGCTTTTGCTATTGATGCGACGAGTGAGTGATATTAAATTCAATATTTTGAACAGCTACAGAAGGGTAGCGGCGGATAAGTCACCCGTAGTATTCGTTCAGCGATAGTAGATGGTGGGGAGAGGTGAATTCAGAGTTTTAGTGAAGTGCTCAGGACTATTAAATAATTCCATCTTTCTGTGTGTCTATTTTCTTTAAATATGCTAACATGTGGTGTCTTTGGGGCCCACACACCGCCACGTCCTCGCCGTGGCTCTAGACAATGCAGAGAGCGGTGTATTAAATGTCATATCTCCCACACTGATTGTTTCCCGATAAAAAGGTGACCAGATCCTTAATCAGGTGACGGAAACCCATCCATCCAAATAAGACCACCCACAATAGTTTGATCAACCTGAACTAGACTTTTCCCAAAAATTTTTATTTATATACTAAGATGAAAAAAATATTTTATAAGTTCTCAATATTGGCAAAAAAATAATAGAATAAAATAAAAATAAAAATTGTTTTTTCTCTGTGCATTTGATATGACTATCTCATTAAGAGTTTAGTCGTTCGTTTTTACTACATATGTGTTAAGAAATAGTAAACTCGCGCGAATCTATAACGATATTAAATTATTCAAATAATTAGTTAGGTCAAAAATATTTTTGATAGATTTCAATGTAATTTAACAACAGCAACCATTTTTGATCACTCAGAAATGAGTTTAGTACATTTTACTATTTTTTTCTTTCAGCACAGTTCAAACTTCCAAACTACACAAATCCAGATTTTTCAAAACCTTGAGTGGAAATATCTGGAAGTCTCAAGTTAAGAATTTGAAAGTCTTGGGTCTTGGGAGACCTTCACAAATTTTCACTTGATACTTCTAAGTCTTTATTTACGAGTTTCATGGGCCTTAAATTCGAACTTCCAAAAGACCTACTGTAAGATCATAGGTCCCAAGTTGAAGTTGGCATTTTGAGATAAAACGACCTATAAAAAAATCACAAAAAAACTTTTGTGAAAAAATTTTGCCAAGTGGAGGTTTTATTGTATGATCATATTTTTCCAAAACATATTCTCAGTTTTATTCACAAAAAAATAGGTGAAATAAAAAACACGCCAAGCATGTCCTTCACAAATCTTATTGATTAGAGGGACTGAACATCTCAAGTGACTGAATCCAGTAAAGTAAATGAATGAAAAGGTCGCCATTGGAAACGCTAAAGAAGACAAAGCCCTCCACAAAGTGCCGGCTTGAGAATACACATAGCTGATACATGTTGTCATATGCCCATGTGTTAGCTGACTTCTATTTATGTGCGAGCACTCTTAAATTAACGATCTTTACAAAACTAACGCCACCAACGGTAACTAGCTTCGCCAATCGCCAATTCGATTTTCGGAAAAAAGTCCACTTGGCGCGCCTGCTCTTCTGTATATATGTGGCTACCAACCACATTTGAAATTCGGCAGATTCCGAGCGAACTCGCTGAATGACGCCACGCCACACTACCAGCTGATGCTCCCACTATAGATTTCAAATATACACTAATACAGACACGATATCGTTATCACAGGGGTGAGTGTCTTAGTCTTTACCTTTTAAGACAGTGGTATATAAACTGTCGACTAAACAACAAGTGAAATAAAGGTACCTCACTAGATGCTCTATTGTAAATATGTCATTAATAAATTATATTTAAATCTACTCTATACGAACACGTCTTATTAAATTATCTTTCATAATTTAAATAATTATTTTGTTAGTTGAGTAGTAGTTAAGTGAACACCCAACTCACTATAATTGGTGACCCCGACGTGATAATTAACGTTCCCGACGTGATCATTAACGTTCCCGACATGATCATTAACGTTCCCGACGTGATCATTAACGTTCCCGACGTGATCGTTAAAACCGACGCGATAGTGGATATTATTTGAACTCGGAGTTCAGTTGACGCCACTGACGTAGATTTTAAAAATAACGAACACAGTGAACAGAACTGTGCAATTTTCATCACGAGTGAATCAAATGCAGTGAACTTATAAACATTGTTGAATATTATCGCGTGCATTTTGATTTTATATAAATTATACCGTTATTTTAAATAGTTCGTGAAACAAAGAATAAATCTGGAACATTCGAAGTGTGGATTTAATGTTTTCGTCGCACATCAGCAGTTGAACGCCAACCGTGCCTAGATACTGATGTACGTGAGAGCGAGTGAGACAAAACAATAACACAACTGAGGCAAGAACGATATCGTCATCTCGCAAGTGTTTGAATTCTGGTTTTATCCTTTTAAATTTTTACAATAAGTGTGAGTGAGACACAAGACAATATTCCAAGAAAATTAAATCCAATTTTTCGGTGTTGTCAACGCGAGTGTTTGTGTTTGAAGTGTATTGACACCTGAGCTCAAGCACATTGCTGAGCACCTTTAAAGACGCTGTGCTGTGCTAGTATAAATAAAGAACTTTATTTTATAGTCTTTATTTTTCTCGAATTTTCAAATTTTTATTTTCTTATTTTTTAGTTTTTCTTTTTTCTTCAACACACAGCAAGATGCCTGACAGCGGTACCGGTAGAGCAGTTACGGGAGCCCAGATGATCAACATCAAGATGCCACCATTCAACACAGAAAAACCGGCATTATGGTTCGCCCAATTGGAGGTGCAATTCAAGCTGCACGGCATCGTCACCGAAAACAATAAGTACTACCGAACAATTCCGCTTATCGATAACAAACCAGCAGAACAGATCGAAGATTTAATTATTACTATGCCGATCCAAGTGCCATACCAAACAATTAAAAAGCAATTAATTACTTGTTTTTCTCAGTCTAAACAGGCCAGTCTTTTACAGCTGCTGGATAGAGAGAGTATAGGCGACCGAACACCTGGTCAACATCTACGGCATTTAAAAAGCCTCGTTCCCGCTATCGACGAGGAAGTTTTAAAGACACGATGGTTTTCGCATTTACCTGAACAGTTACGAGCATGTCTAGCTGCTCAGCTTGATTCTGTATCAGCAGCACAACTTGCAGTTTCCGCTGACAAAATCCATGAAGTCTTCAAACCATCTGTTTCAGCAATTCAAACGACCGTGCATACCGATTTGCAGCAACAAGTTGCAGCTTTGATAAAGAAAGTTGATGCACTGGCGATGAACCGATCACGATCACGAGAGAGGTATCGTGCACAACATGGAAAATCCCACTCTCGCCACCGACGTTTCAACCGTTCAAGATCGAGATCGATACCCAAGAACTCCGATACCTGCTATTTCCACGTGAAGTTCGGCGATCAAGCACGAAATTGCAGACCTGGCTGCAAACACAATAAGCAGGAAAACGATACCGGAAATCGGCAGAGGCGGTAACTGGTTTCCACTCCTTATCCCGCCGACTTTTTATCGAGGAACGCGTCACGAAACAACGTTTTCTCGTTGATTCTGGTTCAGACGGTATCGGTGATTCCACAGCATTATCACCCATCCTCGACGAAGATCAATTACCAGCTTTTCGCAGCGAATGATTCAACAATCAGTACCTATGGAGAAATTCCCCGTACATTGAAACTCGGTTTACGCAGAGATTTTACGTGGCGATTTCTCGTTGCCGACGTCTCGCAACCGATTTTAGGAGCTGATTTTCTTAGCCATTTCAACCTGGCGATCGATTTGAGAAATTATCGACTCATCGATCAAACAACTGGATTGTCGACACCTGGAAGAGCTACGAAACTATCGTCAACCCAGTCAGTCAAAGTACTTCAACAGCACGATGATTCACCGTACCTGAAGTTACTGAAAGATTATCCAGCGATAACGAAACCTGGTGGAATTCAGCAACAGCCCAAGCACTCAACGCTGCACCGAATCGAAACAACCGATGGTCCACCATTGTCCAGCAAAGCACGACATCTTGCACCCGACAAACTCAAGATCGCTAAAGATTGTTTCGAAGAAATGGTCAAAACTGGTATCGCAAGACGAGGTAACGGACCTTGGTCATCGCCTCTTCACCTGGTACAGAAGAAGACCGGAGATTGACGACCGTGCGGAGATTACAGAGGTCTCAACGCACGAACAATACCGGATCGATATCCAGTTCGTTTTCTTGACGATTTCACGGCAACGTTGTCCGGCAAGAAGATATTTTCAACAATAGACCTGGTTCGAGCTTTTCATCAAATTCCAGTGGCACCTAACGATATCGTTAAAACAGCAATTATCACGCCATTTGGACTTTTTGAGTTCCCAGCTATGACGTTCGGTTTACGTAACGCAGCTCAAACGTTTCAACGTGTTATGGACGAAGTAACGAGAGACCTGCCGTTCATATTTCCGTATATCGACGACGTACTTGTAGCATCATCATCTGAGGAAGAACACCTACAACACCTCAAGATGCTATTTGACAAATTTCACGAGAACGGACTCGTAATTAACGTTGCCAAGTCACATTTCGGTAAAACGGAAGTCCAGTTTCTCGGCCACACGGTAACGCAGCAAGGGATTAAACCCATTCAGTCCAGGGTAGAAATGCTGATGGAGTTTCCACGTCCCACAGTCATTAAACAACTGCGTCGATTCATAGGTATGATGAATTTTTACCGTAAATTTATTAAAGGTTGTTCACAGATTCTCGCCCCGATGAACGAGCTGCTTGGCGGTAACGCTAAGCCAAACCAAGCGATAGAATGGACATCTAAGCTCGAAGAAGCTTTTGCAGCCAGCAAGAAAATACTCGCTGACGCTGCACTCCTCGCGTTTCCTATCGCTGACGCTGAATGGGCCATATTCAGTGACGCTTCCAATCACGCTGTCGGAGCAGTACTGCAGCAGAAGCACCAAGGCAACTGGCAGCCGCTTGCGTTCTTTTCGAAGAAGCTTGCACCCTGCATCGCTAAGCTGTCAACTTACGACAGAGAGCTTCACGCCGTTTACGAAGCAGTACGTCATTTTCGGCAAATCATCGAGGGAAGAAACATCACGATCTTCACAGATCACAAGCCGTTGACGAACGCTTTTCAGCAATGTCCTGAGAGAGCATCTCCGTGGCAGTTCAGAAGGCTGAACTTCATCAGCAACTTCACGTCAGACATTCGTCACGTGCACGGCTCCGAAAATATCGTTGCAGACACGCTATCTCGTCTCGAAGCTATCGATACAGCAGTTTCGGCACGACAGATCGCAGAAGCACAAGAAACAGATCCTGAACTCCAGAACATCCTGCGAGGCAACCACCCAGTGTCAACATTGCAACTTAGAAGGATCAGACTCCAGGAGCAGGACCCGATATCGCTTTACGCCGATGTTTCATCGAGTACAGCACGTCCCTACGTTCCAGAGCAGTTGAGGAAACAAATTTTCAACTCACTGCACTCATTGGCACATCCTGGAACGAAGGCTTCAACCAAACTGGTAGCATCTCGCTACGTCTGGCCATTTATGTCAAGAGACTGCAAGGAATGGGCCAAAGCCTGGGTTGAATGCCAAAGATGCAAAATCACTAGACATCGGACGACACCGATAGCGAACTTCGAGTTGCCAACTCAACGGTTCGAGCATATACATATCGATATTGTCTCGTTACCTGATCTCGAAATTTCCACAAATGCCTGACGATAATCGATCAATTCACTCGCTACCCAGAAGCAATTCCTTTGGAAAATGCTTCAACCGAAGTGGTAGCACGAGCGCTAATTTATCACTGGATATCACGTTTTGGAGTGCCTCTCAGAGTGACATCCGATCAAAGTGGTCAATTCTATTCGGAGCTCTTTCACCAGCTGAACAACTTGCTCGGTACCAAACATCTGAAGACAACGCCGTACCATCCACAGGCTAACGGTATCGTTGAGCGTCTACACCGACAGCTAAAAGCAGCATTGCTTTGTCACAACGACACATGTTCTGACGCACTGCCTGCTGTATTGTTGGGATTTCGTTCTTTATTCAAAGAAGATATCGGAACCACATCAGCTGAGTTGGTGTATGGAGAACCGATTCGCCTCCCTGGAGAATTTCTTGCTCCATCGGGCAAACGTATCAGAGCCCAGGAATTGGTCAAAACGCTTCGACGCCATTTCAACGAACTCACACCGGAACAGACATCAAGGCATGGAAGACACGCCGTCTTCAAATTCAAAAATCTCGATACCGCCAGTCATGTTTTCGTTCGCCAAGGCCAAGTCCAAGCATCTTTCTCGAAACCATATCACGGACCATACCCTGTGTTGAGCAGATATGAGAAATACTTCAACGCCCGGGTTCGAGGAAGAGACATACCTATATCGATAGACAACCTGAAGACTGCCTTTATCCCCATTGACGATGACGAGCAAGCCGCAGAAGCAACTTTGGACGAAAGTGACTCAGCTAGACCAGAAACTCCTGCAGGTTCCTCTTCAACAACGGCAATACGCCAGAAGAGAGTCACTTTTCAATAGGCCAATAATTTTTTTTTTCTGTAACGCTTAAACTAAGCAGGGGAGATATGTGGCTACCAACCACATTTGAAATTCGGCAGATTCCGAGCGAACTCGCTGGATGAAGTCACGCCACACTACCGGCTGATGCCCCCACTATAGATTTCAAATATACACTAATATAGACACGATATCGTTATCACAGGGGTGAGTGTCTTAGTCTTTACCTTTTAAGACAGTGGTATATAAACTGTCGACTAAACAACAAGTAAAATAAAGGTACCTCACTAGATGCCCCATTGTAAATATGTCATTAATAAATTATATTTAAATCTACTCTATACGAACACGTCTTATTAAATTATCTTTCATAATTTAAATAATTATTTTGTTAGTTGAGTAGTAGTTAAGTGAACACCCAACTCACTACATATATACCTCAAAAAATACACATATGGGTAATAGTTCATATATGGGCATCGAAGTTTTAGAAAGCAACAACAAATTCCGGGGAAAATACATTCTCCGAAATTAATTCAAAGTTTGGTGAGATAGTCGCTTCAAAAATATACAACTGGATATCATATAAATCTTTAATATTATATTCATTTGAATCAAGTGAGAATTTTGACTACTCCAGGTCAGTAATGTTACAATCCAATGATGAAGTAGTGATGCGTTCATCCCTAATGAATTGATCGGTAACAATCGGTGTTTCGCATCAAGGGCCACAGAGTGACACAGTGTCAACTGAGATATGTCCTTGATTAATTACCGTTGTCCTTCTCGACACTGTGTTACACCTCACCTGATAATGGAAGGTGCCAAGTGTGACTGATTTACACCAAAGCCGGGCGCGCCAAGTGGACTTTTTTCCGAAAATCGAATTGGCGATTGGCGAAGCTAGTTACCGTTGGTGGCGTTAGTTTTGTAAAGATCGTTAATTTAAGAGTGCTCGCACATAAATAAAAATCAGCTAACACATGGGCATATGACAACATGTATCAGCTATGTGTATTCTCAAGCCGGCACTTTGTGGAGGGCTTTGTCTTCTTTAGCGTTTCCAATGGCGACCTCTTCATTCATTTACATTACTGGATTCAGTCACTTGAGATGTTCAGTCCCTCTAATCAATATGATTTGTGAAGGACATACTTGGCGTGTTTTTTATTTCACGTATTTTTTTTGTGAATAAAACTGAGAATATATTTTGGGAAAATATGATCATACAATAAAACCTCCACTTGGCAAAATTTTTTCACAAAAGTTTTTTTGTGATTTTTTTATAGGATTTCACTTCTTTTTGCAAACGTCAATTGTTTTCACAGTAATATAATAAACAAGATGGATTATCTATCAATTATCAATCAATAGATTTGTTTTCCTCAATTTTACATTTTTCCATAATTTGCATGGGAATACGTTATAGTGCAATGAACGATAATAGCCCTCAAAGGGTTGAATTTGATAATCAACATTTTGAGGGTTCCAATATTGCGTGAGGTAATAGTATATTTCCTCATTAGTGGGAGTTTATAGCACGAGCCGAAGGCGAGTGATATAACCCCACGAGCTATCGACCAATATTTTTCATTACAATCTGTGGATTAAGTGATTTATAGGCACTTTTAGAAACGTCAACTGTGCCTATAAAGTCACTTTTCGGCACAGCGTGATGAAAAAATACGTACACTGCACTGATGATACGCGAGAAGGAGGAATAGCCGCGAAAAACGTTTCCATAAGCGGCACTTCTCACGCAGATGGACAGACTTCTACATCAAAATTTAATAGCGGTGGCGCCTGAACTAATTCGTTACAGGATTGGAGTATGGCAGAGCTCCGAGAAATTGACCACGGAATTAAATAAATTAATCATTTCTACGATGTGAATCGTTTGCAGGTGGTTTACAGGTCAATGATAGCAAAAAATTAGCGTTTCATCGACAATAGTTGAGTTCTAATGATTGTTCAAACATGATGAAATTTTTAACCGGAAGAGAGACCCCAAATTTTGTAAATAAATAAATGAATTATTTGGACTCTGTGAATCGGTTGCATGTGGTTTGCAGGTCCATGATAGATAACAATTACCATTAGATCCATAATAATAGATTTTTAATGATTTTTGTAAAATAATTAAAATTTTTATAGGAAGTTAGCCCTCAACTTGAAAAATTATTAACATCTACTCATTATGGATTAACCGCTAATTTTTAGCTATCAGTGACCTGTAAAACACCTAGAACCAATTTACAGGCTCCCTAATATTAATTTATTCAATTACAAAAAACTGGGGTTCATCTTCCCATAAAAATTTTAATTATGTTCAAAAAATCTTAAAAAATAATTATCCATCGAATAAACGGTAATCTATCATTGACCTGCAAGTCACCTGTAAACGATTAACAGGGTTCAAATAGTTAATTTATTTAATTCGGTGGTCCATGCCATACTCCAAGCCCGAATTAGTTCAGGCGCCACCGCTACGACACTTTCATTCGGAAACTTATTCATACGCATGAGTATGTCTCTGGTAGTCTCTGGACAAAAGGAGGAAAAGAGAAAAAGACACACATTATGATATTCGTTGCCAACTTTGACGAACAAATCTAACGCTGAGAGAAAATAAAACTGAGGAAATATGACATTATGATGGTTGCTATGGGAGGATATTTTTATTTAGTGATTCAATCGAAAAAGTAAAAATATCTTCATAAAGCTCACAGTCAACTTATGTAATGTAACTAAGCCCCGATTTCGCGAAAAATTCACGTATTACGAGAAAAAAAATCAAACACATTTTCGGAGTAGTTGTGTCGTGTATATTATACGCGACAGCATCGGCATGTGACGTCACACCGGTAAAACCTCCACTTGGCAGATACGCAGTCACGTATCTTGATATTTCACCTATCCATACAGAATATAATCAATGAAGTGAAACAATGCATCGGGTTTTTACTGATACGCTCGCGCGATTACAACCTTAACAATTTCCGACCCCTGTCGAGCCGAAATTATTTAAGTTACTGTCAAATTTTTGATCGGATTGATACAAAATAATATGTTATTTTTGCATTTTATTATTATGTAAACACTACCAAAGTTTCATAAACGTGCACTAATTTTTTCGCGTTTTTTTCTATAGCTCAATGAAAAGTTTTTTTGAAAAATGTGAAAAACTGTAGGAAAATAATTGCACGAATAACGATAAAATAAAAAATAGTATTTTTCCGACCTTCAGTTATCGGATTTTTCAATTTGTTTACTGTCGGAAGTTTAACAAGCTGAGCCGAAAGCAAGAGCCAACCACACGATTTGAAAAAAACATAACTATCGGCGGGGGATAACACTATCCGTAGTGATCTTGAAGTTTTCCAGCTACGGAAGCATGTTATACCAATCCCAGACCAGAATTCCTGTACGGATAGTAATATTCACTGGAAGTTCCACATATTTTCCGTAATTCTAGAGCCTTATTCCTTTCTGTAAATCGTTAGGGAAAATTTCACCAAGTATTCCACAATCTTCGCGACCGTTGAGCATCTTTGGTCGGAGTCATCAGTGAAGTATGACGATACCGCCACATAAATATTCTGAGTCACTTCCGTAATCGATCAGCAAACTGAAGTTCTGTAGTTTTTATTGATCATTTTTCTAATCTAAACATCGACCAATAGAATTACATCATTCGACGTCACGTAATGGTATGCCTACCAACCTACCTACCAACCAACCAACGTACATGGTATTATACTGAATACTTTTTGATGATTTCCTCTGGTAGTTGCTACATAAAGAACAGAACCTAATGCAGTCAAAGTAACTTTTAGCTCATGGTTCAATTCAATTGGCCCACATCTGCATCGAAAAATTAATTCCTCGAATACCAGATAAGCTCCAAAATTATCTCGCAGTTCCGTCAAGTTTCCCTGCAAACAATTAAAGACATCATGTTTTTCAGGAATACCCGATAATTTTGGAACTCTTGCGGTATTATAAATTCAATTATAATGATTTCCCGTCGTGTTAGAATAATACGGACAGCGCTTTATTTTTTGCGTCAATCCAATCGCCAATTTCTCGCAAAACTAAAAAAATCGTAATTTTGACAAAAACAGGGATAGAACATCCGGGAGTTTTTCAACAAAGATATTCAACAGAGAATCTTATCATTAACAATAAATAATGGTAAATGTCTAATATATTTCTACCACTTCCGTTTTGGATAATTTTCAACGGAGTGTATGTACAGATTTTGACCTATGGATGACGACTCTGAAACCCGAATTTGAGGGAGCAAATAGGTCCCGAGATATGCTCTACTTGCTACCTCTTCTTGCAGTATTCAGGGCCATTGGCACAACGTGGCAGTGTTATCGGCCTCAAAAATGTAAAATAGACTGGTACAAATATAAGCAACATATAGAACAGATGAATCGAACCAATACGGAAATTATATTGCAGATTTGAGTTTATGGTATATCGAAGGAAATTATCAAAATGCAAATCGACACCGGGCATCGAAGTAATTGATTAGCCCTCGATGTATTATGTGTTATGTGTTATATATTAGAGCAGGGCTGGGCAAACTCTGCTCTGAGATCAAGTCGTGCTCCCGACCTCTATTAGTGCGTAACAAAGGGTAGACGAAAGCCCATTGTATCGGGTGATGGGCCTTTATGACCCAGATCGTAGAGGCCCTTCTCCTCCGCTGAGATCAACCGAAGTGGGGGTGACGCTTAAGAAAAGGAAAAGAGGGGAAATGAGACTCAAGTAAAGGAAAAGCAGCGAAATAAGTCGATCAGAAAAATTTCAATTTTTTTTCATGTGTGCATTAAAAAATAATCAGATGCGTGACAAGTTTTACCCTTCCGGAGGATTAATTCTTGCCAGATGCTTCATGGGATACTCCCCACCTTAGTACCTGTGAAGCCCCCACTACTGCCCCCACTATGCTAGTACTAAGACCCTTATTATTGAAATGGTTGTAAACTTTATTGGATTTCTAATTCGAGTTTATGGCTCTGCTCCGAGCTACCTGGAGATTGCCCATGCCTGCACTAGAGTGTGACTGGCAGAGCCCGAATCGTTTTACTAAGTTGACCGATGAACCCCCGCCTTCTGTATGAGCCCGCGATGATTTATATGTATAATGAAGAAATTTAGATAATTGCACATTGATCTACTGATCTATTGATCATTGACTATAGCACCTTATGGCATTACCTCAAAAGAATGTGTCATTCTATTACTAAATTCAACACTTCTCTCAAAAAAAAAGTTTCAAAAACCCATGATAATTATGAACATTTAACTCAGCAGGTTGATGTTGAACTCAGTCCTCAGTGAATTATTCATCATTTTTCTTAAATTTTTCTGACAACGATGTTAATGACCTTCAATTTAGTTCATTCCTTCAACATACATACTTCGGATAAGACATCAATCAGAAATGTGATTTTGTCCATTCCATCAGATTTGTGCTCTATTAAAAATAGATATTTACCATACTAATTAGAGATTCGGGAGAAGGTACATACAAATAATAACGTAGTTGTGTGATATGTGCGAAACTACCATATAGCTATCAGCCAGAATTATTGATAAATATTATTTTAAGTGATAAAATATAGCATTCAGATACTTATCTACTATCCATTTCCTTAGGATTGCTGCATCGATTGACAGTTCTTTATTATGTATATTATCGTATTCTTTCGGTAACTATTATGAATTATGATGATTAAAAAAATTACCAATTTTTTCATCTATACACTGAGAGCAGAATTTAATAAATTTAATAAATTTAGCAAACCATTTGTGTAAAAACGATTTGAACGAATATTCGTAAACATATCTATGATTGCGACTGTTACGTATTTTGTTCAATAAATTTGTTTAAAATAACCAACTGACATTTTTACATTTAAAAATATTTTATTTACTTTCAACACAAAAAAACCTAATTCTGGATATAATCGTTACTAATCCAAGTAAATATTGCTTTACTGTGCGAAAGAAACTCATTAAAAATAACCGAACATTTTATAAGAAGCAAAATACGAAATGCTTAAAGGCATAAAATGGCTGTTGATAGAAACAGACCTAATATTTTTTGAGGAAATACAATTTCAAGTTTTAATAATTAATTTTTGAAATGATTATTTTTATAATTCATATTGTGAATATTCTCTTTTAGTTTTTGAGTTTTTGTTGTATTGTTCTATTATGTATTCATATTGGTAGTAGAGATCTTGATGAACTTAAAAAGTAAACATTGTACTTCATAAGACTTATTTGGTTAACATCATCAATAAAATACTATTTCTGATGACGTACGACGTTGTACGCGTGGTGGTTCATCAATACTCCGTTTGTACAAGTAATTCAAAACCAAATAAACCGCCTCATGAATTTCAATAATGACAATAACTTGACAAATTACTAATTCGATATCTGACTTCAAATATTCAACTAACACACACGAGGGAACAATCACACACGCAATAATTTTAACTATTGAGTCAGCAATATAACCGATTCACGGGACTAAATTATCAGGGCGCATACGTTTGTCAACTTTGCAAAAACGAACCTATTGTTTAGTGAATCAAAAAAATTATTGGGTTGCTTCAAAACAGCATTTAGTAAATTCCGATAAATTTTACTGTTCAAAAGTAATGTTACTTGTTTGCAAGAATTCAAATTGTAAGTTGGCATTCGTCAAAATATGCCTTATAATTCAATGTAGAAACCGATTTGATCAATGCAACTGAATATTTTTATTTATACGTTAAGATTAGAAAAATATTTTTTCCATTCTCAATATTCATCAAAAATTGATAGAGTAGAATTGAATAATCGCTTTTGCTATTCGCTTTTTATATATCGATACCATGAAGCGTATATTCGTTTGGTTTTACTACGAATCTGTTGAAAAGTAGTAAGTTCTCGCAAATCTATCACCAGATCAAATTAATCACATAATATTTTACGGCAAAAATATTTTTTATTGTTTTAAATCTAACTCAATGAAAGGAACCATTTTTAGTCATAAACAAATAGGTTTAGTAAATTTTACTAAATTTTTCTCTCATTGTTCATTTAATTGTCTTCTTATAAAAATAGTTTTTATCATTCATGCAAAATCAATGCAACGAGGTCATGCAATTAAAAGTCAATATTGAGATTGTCAAGAGGAAAATGACAGTCACCCGATTTTCTCATAATCAGTACATTTTTTATAATATTCTAACTTTCAAATTGAAATCAAAATTCAATCAGTGTATGCATTAACTGATGAATGTCAATTTCAATAAAAACGACTACTTATAAATCTGTGTCAAATATTATAATTAAATGGTCAATATTTTTTAATGCATATATGTCAGAAATCAGAAATTAAGTGGTAGAGTTAACGTTTCCGAACAATAGTGGCTTTAAGAAAAAATAATTGAGGAGGCTGTATATCCGTAAGAAAGATATCGTTTGACATTTTCTCTTAAGGTTGTTGTAGCGTTAAATTTTTGTCCGACAGTTTTCATTGAAAATTTTATGGTGAGTAGATAAAAAAATTAGCTACAAAATGAGGCCTTTCCGTTTGTGGTTAACTTTTTTGAACTTGTAATATAAATTTTTGGAGTTTCACCGATTAGAATTGTCAAAATAGCAACGGCGCCGCAGTTTTCAAAATAAAAAAAAACATAGAATATATATCGTGGGAGGAATGCAGAAAAAAATCAAATCGATTAACCATTTGGTTTCCGCGATATGATTATTGAAAGTCCATAAATTTATATAATTGAAAATAGTTCATATGGAAAATACTGAGATATGCTTTACCTATGCACAATGCACAATGCACAATGCAAACAATGAAGTGTGACCATGTACCATGAAAATATTGTGTTCTAAACTGGCCCGTTTTACAGCGGATAAACGTTTAAATTAACCTTTCAATGTTTTTCTACTGCAATAATTGAACAAATTTGGTAGAATGAAAAATGTATTTTGAAGTATAGTTTCTCTATATAAGTTTCTATATAAATAATTGTTTCATATCTAATATGGAAAAAAAGTATGCATTCAAAATATATTACTAATACTGATAAGATAAATAGGATAACAAATGGAACAATGTATCTCTAACAAAGGTATCGACTCCAAAGTAGAGTATTTGAATGAAAAATACTATTTTATGGGGCACCAGAAGTAGCCGTGTAATTATTGAGCATTTGTTTTAGCATTGTTGTGTAAGATGGGCTTCGGACGAGGTCGACTTAACTGCAATTCCCGCATGGAGAAACGGCAAGTCATTTTGTAATAGTCATATTGTCGCAGTTTCACTCTCAAATTAAGAGTCCCGTAAGGATTTACCTGATCAATTTTCACCTCACATGGGCCAGTCACCCTCGATCCTTGGTCAATGCAATAGAGAGGGGGTAGACCGATGACAAGTGAGCAAAACCGTATAAACCCGAAAGGATATATGAAAGAAAGATAGAGCATTATTCTACTACACGTTCCTTCCTAAAAAAAACGTTATACACAGCATAATATATTTCTATGAATTCGTAATTTATATATTACAATGACAGAGATCAATATAATTCATCAATGTGATGTGTTGACATTTCTTGCGATGGAGATCATCTAAAATCTTTGAGCAATGTACTTAAGAATTCTCAAATGTTCAAGGGAACAGGTACATAGGGACCTATGTATGTACGGAAAAACCGAAAAAGCGACCTTAATTAACTTTAAGAAATTTCTACCTAAATGATTTCACTAAATTTACCTTTACGAGCATGATTGTAAATTTAAAGAAATAACCATTTTGATGACATTAATGTTTCCCTTTGATATGTACTAGTTTCTCTTGGAATGCAGATTCACGTTATGAAATAAAACAAAATATCAATTGTACCATTGTTCAATGATGTGTCAAATAGAAAACCAATCAACACAAAATCAATGTGACAATTCCGTCCACAATATTCTACGAATATCATAAAAATGAAGGCATTGAAAAAAATGTTAAAATACTTCTCAACTTATTAACTAACTTATGAACATATTAGATTGAAGGATATTTGCAATGTAATCTCCAAAAATATCTGTGACTCGTGAGATATTCGTGCAAGATTTCATGGGTTATTCCACCAATGCAAACCTCTGTCACTAGCAGCATGCTATTTAACGTAACAATTTTATATATAACATTAACAACACTTTATTAAAGAGACTTTTAACCAGTCTATAGAAAACACATGAAAGAATAGTGACATGCGTATCTCATAGGAAGGAAGGGAATCATTTTTCGAATAACTCTCGTATGTGAAAATGAAAGTTTTCCTTAAAGACCTTTTAGTTAACAGCATCTACGTAAGATGTTGAACAAAATCGAGATTATGATGCTATTAAACTTGATGCTGATAAGCAAAGTCACTTTTGGGACATACGCCATAATTTCCAAGTACCCGTGGTATTAAATGTAATTATTTATTTTATTCTCAAAATTGAGCCGATCAGAGTGAATCATTTCGAATAGCCCAATTGATTATTTCCCTTGTTGGTTCGACGCCTTGATGTTTTGACTTAATGAGAAAAAATTCAAAGGGTATTATTCCGAATGTTTTCGTAGTAGTTGCTAGGTCATAAATTCATTTTGTAAACAGTTCTGAAGCTTTACATCTGTCAAACTTCAATAATATATAATAATCAAATCCAGTCGATTGGGCAGTCCTTACGAACTATTGATTGGCCAGGCGGTAAACAGATATCTTTGTTAACTTTGACAATAAATTGAATCGGTTCCCATATTAGGTTAAATTGCGTGGCTTCTATTCGTCGAAAACTCGATGGGCAAATAATCCGACCAATACCTCCTACTTCTATATACTTGTTTTGTTTCATGTAAAGAATTTGTCGCTTCATCGACAATGAGTGGGACCAAGAAAAAATTACATACATTTAGAATTAGTTGCGAAATTAATACTATAACTGAATTACAAAAGAGATTCAGACGCCTGAACGTATTGAGAGATAAAGGAAAACTTTTTTTTCACACTGACATACAGAAACTGTATTTTATTCTGATTTTCAATATTCTCCGATCAAAACTATCAAAGAAGGAATCATTACTTATATCATTATGTTGTATTAGTAAAGCTACTCATGTGAATTATTATACATAAAATTGTGTTTAACCTGTAAAATTAAGACATACTAGTGGAATAAATTGTCCTTCAATGTCGACTTAACAGGAAATATCGTTTGAGTGAAGAATTCCATCCTCAACCAGACATATGCAGTGAACTAGACATTTTATGTCCTCAATAATCCAAATTCCTCTCGCATCCACTATAATCCAAGTTCATGTAATGTGACTTAGAAATGTTTTCCAACAAAAGAATAGCAAAAAATGGTAAATATGTCGATTATGACGAGTTTAGACTGTAAGGAAATCTGGAGAATTTCCTTTTGGTCGGCAAGATCATCCAAAGAATTGGTAAAATATCGTGAGTACGCAGAGCAAGACCCATTAGAGTCCAGACTTGAGATTTAGAGTCATCGAGAATTTAGCATGTAAGGGCATTTGTTTGATGCCCAAAATTAGTGAGAATGTTAATTGCGGTTACGCCAAAATTATTGAGAGTTTGTATTGCGTATTTGGCCTTAATTTTTTTGAGTATTTGATTGCGTTTTCACGCCAAAAATATTGACTTATACGATTATTGGGGTTATTATTGGATTATTGGTTTATTGCCAATTATCGCCAAATGCTGAGCCAAAATTTCGAGAAATAAAATTTAATCAGGTAGAATTCCTTATTTAATCGCGTTTCAAGCCAAAATATACCGAGCGGAACGGTTAGATTTAGGATAAAATTCTTCGGTAAATGTGTAGGGTAGGTGTAGCAATAATTGCAATATTATCGGTCAAATTATAGGACTTAGGGGGCAGAACAGGTAAGGGCTAGGGTTTCGGTGACAGGTCAGGAGGGAAACATTGCAACCATGGAAAACTCCTGAGTAGTCGCGTGGCTTGGGGTTCGTGGGAACTAAAGTTTAAAGAATTGGTAAGAATTAATTATGGGAGGAAAATTATGATTTATGTAATTTCATTCGTTCTGATCCCGGGATCCCGTGATAGTGAGAGGAAGATATAGACACCAGGGAGGAGAGAAAGAGTCGGAGATTTTGCTGAGATACCGCTTGGAGACAAGGAGGAAGATTTAGAGTTAGCATTACCATCCCTAGCAAACTATCATCCACGCTGTTCGGTTTTCAACCGAAGTTTTTCTCACACTCACGCGAATACACAGACGCCCACTCTACAAGTAACACACTTGTCACGCTCTATCAAGATTACATGACTCACGCTTCGTGACCGACTCTTTTGGATAATTTGATGGCTTTTCACCCTTGATACAAAAGGCGCCATGTATAGGATGACACTCGTCGGCCCGCGCTATTTTTTCCTTGATTTGGGGCATGTGACATACGATTAAGGGCATCTGCCACCTTGTGGCCCAATTATTACTCATTAGCATACGGAAGTTCGCAAGCATAGCATCCTCGCAAAGTTGTTCTCATTACTATTGCTCTACTGGTTAGTTTAGTTGCTCGAATCATCATCTCTGTTCCTTTTATTGAATTTTGTCATTAATAATTGTTCATCTCAATGACTCACGATTAGTTATCGTTAAATAAATCCGCTTGTTTGACCAACGTGGGTGAGTGAAAATTATCTTCAGCCCCCCCCCCGCCACCCTCGTAGCCTTCCTGAATTTTCATCCCCTTATATCTCGTCCATCGCCTAACAATATCCCCGAAACGAGATCACGCAGTGAACACACGCTATAGCGTGTGTGTAGCGTGTATGTAGCGTGTATGTTGCGTGTATGTTGCGTGTATGTTGCGTGGCTGTTGCGTGGATGCAATTTTTGCATGAAAAACAGGTAGAAATCGATGAAAACAGATGAAAGAATGATGTGGGATGAATAAGGCGGATTATTCGGTGCATTTGGCGATGTTTATTTGATTATTTGGGGATAAATTATAAAAAATATATAATGTACAGAAGTGAGCATGAAAACAGCGTTCGGAAAATGCCGAGAGATGGCGGTAGGGTTATATTACCGTCTTCGATAACCGAATCGACCGTAGCCGTTTAATCGCGGGGCCCGGGGCACTGTGCATTTGGAAAAAATCCATTTTTGTTTTATTAACAATTCAAACTTTTTTCTTCATAAATATGTAGGTGGTAATTTGGTGGAATTGAGGAGAACATCATCAGAATTTAGGAGTAATTAGTTTTCGTTTAATTGAATTTTCTTTTTTGTCAATAATAATGAGCAGAAGTCATACTTAAAAAAATCAAAAATAATTGGAACTGATAGAGAATAAATTGGTGGTCATTATAATTAAAGTTCCATAATTTAGGAGTTACGACACGGCCTTCTCGTTGTCGGTAAATTTTGGAAACTTTTACTCAACCCCCCCACTCCCGCAGTTTGCAGCAGACTTCGAAGTTCCATCTAAAAAAAACACGGTCGATAAGAGGAACAGTGACAAAATGGCACACTTTTCCAGGGCCGTCTGGGGCTCCAAAGTGAGGGTGCCAAACTTTCGGGCCCCCTTCGAAAAAAATTTGAACGATTAAGGATTTTTCATTTGAATTTATAGGGGGTGGAATAAAAGAGTAGTGGGAATGAGAAATGCATTTTTATTTATTTTTTTAACCAAATAGGCGCATAGTGGTAAGGAAGGGGGGAGGGGGCATGGATGCCAGGGTGACACGGGTGTTTGGGAATCGGATGAATCCGTCGGAAAAAAAATAAGGATTGAGAGTGGTATGAGTGTGGCAGGGTAAAATAGGGGGTTGATGGTGCAGTGAGTGCATGTGCGAAAATGAAGGGTTCGAGGCTGGGATGAGGGTGGCAGGGTAAAATAGCGGGTGATGGTGGAGTGAGTGCAGGTGGGAAAATGAAGGATTGAGGCTGAGATGAGTGTGGCAGGGTAAAATAGCGGTTGATGGTGAAGTGAGTGCAGGTGGGAAAATGAAGGGCTGAGGCTGGGATGAGTGTAGCAGGATAAAATGGGGGGTTGTTGGTGGAGTAAGTGCAAGGAGAAAAATGAAGGGTTGAGGCTGAGATGAGTCTGGCAGGGTAAAATAGGGGGTTGATGGTGGAGTCAGTGGAAGGAAAAAAATGAAGCGTTGAAGCTGGGATGAGTATGGCAGGGTAAAGTAAGGATTAATGGTGGAGTGAATGCAGGTGGGAAAATGAAGGGTTGAGGCTGAGATGAGTGTGGCAGGGTAAAATAGGGGTTGATGGTGGAGTGAGTGCAGGTGGGAAAATGAAGGGTTGAGGCTGGGATGAGTGTGGCCGGGTAAAATAGGGGTTGATGGTGGACTGAGTGCAGGTGGGAAAATGAAGGGCTGAGGCTGGGACGAGTGCGGCAAAATAGGGTGTTTATGGCAGGAGAAGGGGTATTATCGCATGCAAACCCTTCATTTCACCGGGAGGCACCCGTCCTAGCCTCAACCGTCCATTTTTTTCGTACACCCTCTCCACCATCAATCCTTATTTTACCCTGCCACACTCATCCCAGCTTCAACCCTTCATTTTTTTCCTTCCACTGACTCCACCATCAACCCCCTATTTTACCCTGCCAGGCTCAGCCCAGCTTCAACCCTTCATTTTTTTCCTTGCACTTACTCCACCAACAACCCCCTATTTTACCCTGTCACACTCATCCCAGCGTCAACCCTTCATTTTTTCACTTGCAATCACTCCACCATCAACCGCCTATTTCACCCTGCCAGACTCAGCCCAGCCTCAGCCCTTCATTTTCCCACCTGCACTGACTCCACCATCAACCCCTATTTTACCCTGCCACACTCATCTCAGCCTCAACCCTTCATTTTCCCACCTGCACTCACTCCACCATCACCCCCTATTTTACCCTGCCACACTCTTCCCACTCTCAATCCTTCATTTTTTTCCGACGGATTCACCCGATACCCAAACACCCGTGTCACCCTCGCAACCATGCCCCCTCCCCACTTCCTTACCGTCATGCGCCTATTTGGTTAAAAAAATTAATAAAAATGAATTTCTCATTCCCACTACTCTTTTATTCCACCCCCTATAAATTCAAATGAAAAATCCTTAATCGTTCAAATTTTTTTCGAAGGGGGCCCGAAAATTTGGCACCCTCACTTCGGAGACCCAGACGGCCCTGGAAAAGTGTGCCATTTTGTCACTTTTCCTCTTAT
>NW_011887918.1:17777-19861 GCF_000806365.1 Fopius arisanus | reverse complement strand
CTTTTCTCTCCGCGACGATGTTTGACAGCGTGAGTGTAGGGCGGGGAAACGCGGGGCAAGGGGAAGGGATATCTCGGGAGTGGGGTGCCAACGGTGGTCGGTTTATTCCTTTTTTCCTTAACCTAATCCTTAATCTATTATATATAAAACAATCATCATTAGGGGGCAGGGGAGGGCGAAAAAGTGCCTCGTCACAATACACACTACATACACGCTACATACACACTATAGCGTTTATAATTGTTTGCTAGGGATGCATTCCCATTCAATTTCAGGTTCGTTCCGGCGCCTTCTAATCATTAATTAGCCAATGTTCAGTGCGGGAGAGCAGAATTCCGGCCTGTAGAGCCATTTTCATGGAAAATATCCGTTGGAGAATATCGCGCCTCGTGTTAGAAATTCTCACTGTTCGACACGATAATTGGAAGGCGCGGGAACGAACCTGACACACACTGGTGACGCGGAATCCGCAAAATTAAATGGGAATGCATGGTAATACTCACCCCATATATTCCTCCTTGTCTCCAAACTGCACCTGAGCAAAATCTCGGACTCTTTCTCTCCTCCCTGGTGTTTAAATCTTCCTCACACCTTACGCTAACTCCTTGGCACACAATGAATGCTCCAAAATACGTAATTAACACAAAAAACAATAATTTGCTGTACGCACCCGTATCTCTACTGATAGCAGTTAGCACCCCGTCTCGCAACTATACCCTAGTAACTTTTAATTCCCTAGCGGGCGAAATATAAAATACGGCAAAACTGCAATTAAAGTACTGTCGAAATGATGAACGGTTTTCCTCACCAAACAAATTCTTCTTAATTAAGAGCGCGTAGTTAGGATGGTTTTCTCACGGGATACCGGAATCAGAACGAATAAAATTACATAAATCCTAATTTTCTTCCCATAATTAATTCTTACTCATTGTGTAAACTTTAGTTTCCACGAACCCCAAGCAACCCGACTACCCAGGAGTTCCTCATAATTTCACTGATTCGCTCCTGACCTGTCACCGAAACCCTAACCCTAACCTGTTCTGCCCCGTAAATCCTATAATTTGAGCGATAATATTGCAATTATTCCTACACGTATCCTACACATTTGCCGAAAAATTTTATCCTAAATCTAACCGTTCAGCTCGGTATATTTTGGTTTGAGACGCGATTAAATAAGGAATTCTCACTAATTAAATTTATTTTCTCGTCATTTTGGCTCAGGATTTGGCGATAATTCTCAATAATTCCTCTCTAACCCCAATAATCTTATAAGTCAATATTTTTTGCGTGAAAACGCAATTAAATACTCAAAAAAATTAACGCGAAATAGGCAATACGAACTCTCGATAATTTTGGCATACAGGCAATCCAAATTTTCTCTAATTTTGGGCATAAAAAAAAATGCACTTACATCCTAAGTTGTCAACGACTCTAAATCTCAATTCTGGACTGCAATGGGTCTTTATCTGTGCACTCACGATGCTCTAACCATTCTTTGGATGATCTTGCCATCCAAAAGGTAATTTCCCAGATTTCCGCCGTCTGCCAGCAGCCTGTTTTGAAGCAAAATCATTATTCAAACTGCATTTTTTCTGTATTCAGTGGGGGTAAAATTTCTTGAGTGACAGTGGGAATCTCGTTAATCCACACCACTAGTACAGCATTTTCTCGGCAGACCACCTCTGAATGGAATTCGAAGCTCTACGCAGACCGCCGTCTGCCCGCAGCCTGTTTTTAAACAAAATCATTGGTCAAACTGCTTTTTTTCTACATTCAGTGTGGCTAAAATTTTGTTAGGGACATATAATTCCTGTTTTGGAAACTGAGTGTTTCCATGGCTACCTAGTCATGTAGGACCATACGCCAGTGTTCTAGCATCTACCATCACCAAGGGCGGATTTTGGAAAAATCCGAATCTGTCAGCTAGATCGGGTTGCTGGAGGACACTTTGCTACGATGTGGACGCTAGAACTAACGCCAACATCGCACCCACGGGGAACCTCGGGGCGGTGGTCCATAGTGTCCGCTTGACACTCAGATGCGTGAAAAGTGGATAAGGTAGTGGGAATTGATAGAGCAGAGGG
>NW_011887918.1:10824-13451 GCF_000806365.1 Fopius arisanus | reverse complement strand
GTAAAATTTTGTTAGGGACAGTGGGAATCTCGTTAATCCACACCACTCGTGCAGCAAATTCTCGGCAGAGCACTTCTGAATGGAAATCGAAGCTCTGCGAAGACTGCCGTCTGCCCGCAGCCTGTTTTTAAGCACAATCATTGGCCAAACTGCTTTTTTTTTCTGTATTCAGTGGGGGTAATATTTTGTGAGGGACAGTAGGAATCTCGTTAATCCACACCACTAGTACAGTATTTTCTCGGCAGAGCACCTCTGAATGGAAATCGAAGCTCTGTACGGACCGCCGTGTGCCCGCGGCCTGTTTTTAAGCAAAATCATTGCCGAACTGCTTTTTTTTCTGAATTCAGTGTGGCTAAAATTTTGTTAGGGACAGTGTCAATCTCGTTAGTCCACTCCAGTAGCGCAGCGATTTGTCGGCAGAGCACCTCGGAATGGAAATCGAAGCTCTGTACCGACCGCCGTGTGCCCGCAGCCTGTGTTTAAGCAAAATCATTGCCCGAACTGCTTTTTTTTCTGTATTCAGTGGGGGTAAAATTTTGTTAGGGACAGTGGGAATCTCGTTAATCCACACCACTAGTGCAGCAATTTCTCAGCAGATCACCTCTGAATGGAAATCGAAGCAATGCGAAGACCGCCGTCTGCCCGCAGCCTGTTTTTAAGCACAATCATTGGCCAAACTGCTTTTTTTTCTGTATTCAGTGGGGGCAAAATTTTGTTCGGGACAGTGGGAATCTCGTTAATCCACACCACTAGTGCAGCAATTTCTCGGCAGATCACCTATGAATGGAAATCGAAGCTCTGCGAAGACCGCCGTCTGCCCGCAGCCTGTTCTTAAGCAAAATCGTTGGCCAAAGTGCTTTTTTTTCTGAATTCAGTAGGGATAAAATTTTGTTAGGGACAGTGGGAATCTCGTTAATCCACACCACTAGTGCAGCAATTTCTCGGCAGATCACCTCTGAATGGAAATCGAAGCAATGCGAAGACCGCCGTCTGCCCGCAGCCTGTTTTGAAGCAGAATCATTGGCCAAAGTGCTTTTTTTTCTGAATTCAGTGGGGCTAAAATTTTGTTGGGGACATATAATTCCTGTTTTGGAAACTGAGTGTTTCCATGGCTACCTAGTCACGTAGGACCATACGCCAGTGTTCTAGCATCTACCACCACCAAAGGCGGATTTTGGAAAAATCCGAATCTGCCAGCTAGATCGGGTTGCTGGAGGACACTTTGCTACGATGTGGACACTAGAACTAACGCCAACATCGCACCCACGGGGAACCTCGGGGCGGTGGTCCATAGTGTCCGCTTGACACTCAGATGCGTGAAAAGTGGATAAGGTAGTGGGAATTGATAGAGCAGAGGGAGTACCTAGAAAAAGAATGTAGCTTATTATGGGGGTCGGGTGTGGAGCCGATCGAAGCCAGGGTTGTCCCGAGAAGTTTTCGGGGCCCTAGCTCCATGGTCCTCACCTCCGACAGGTGAGGGTTGATCGGTTCGGGATGAGTGGAGGAGAATGGTCAGGGTGCCTGAAACTTTCCGGTGGTTTTTCTGGAGACCGTTATCGCTAGGTCTTCAATTGAAGTTTTTACTGCGAGTCCCGGTCGGGCCCTTCGATGGATTATCCGACAGCGTTCCAATGCTGTGCTTTCAGCCACAGGCATTGTTTGCAGAAGTCTGCGAAGGCAGTGAATGCCTCTTCCGATGACACGAGGAGTTGTGCCGCCTCCGGCCATTGCCGATTGCCCGGGAGTTGAGCGAGGCCTTCCCTCTGCGGCTCGTACTCGGGACATTCGAGGAGGAAATGTTGAACGCTGTCGACCTCGGCGCCACACTCGCAGCCCCGGTCCTCGGCAAGCCCTCGGGCCTCAAGAAAGGCTCGGATCTCACCGTGCCCGGAGAGGACCTGCGATGTGTAGTAGTGGGGAGTTATAAACTTCGAATCGATGCGCTTCAGTACATCCGGGAAGAAAGCGGATGTTGTACGACCATTCTCCGCGCCCTCAAATTGCTCCTTCCAGAGGCTTCTGATCTCGGTCTGGATCTGCCTAACTGGGCCCGGCTCGTCGTTATTGGCCTCAACTTCGGCCTCCGTATCTTCACGGTCGAGATCGCGGTTTCCCCAGACGCCCTCCCTTTGATTATTCATTCACGGTCGCGCCTCTATTTCGCCGACGACGATCGGCCTCCCTGCTCGGATGTGGTATCGCGCCGAGCGCTCCCTCAGGAGCAGTTCCACCGGTAGAACTCCTGCCATGACGCACAGGGATTCCCACGGCACGGTCCTATATGCGCGAGTGACCGTTAGCAGGGCACTGCGCTGTGCCGCTCGCAGGGCACGAAAGTCGCGCTCGTTGACGCGGTCCAACCAGCATCCCGCGGCGTAGGATGCCACGGGTTCAAACACGCCACGATAGATCGTTCGCAGTGCCCTAAATCCGAGTCCCCATTTCGCGCGGGCTACGCGCTTCAGTCTCCCGAATAGCCTCCCGGTTTTCGCGGCTATGTGCACGATATGCGAGTTTACGCGCATCTGCGCGTCGAAGTGAACTCCGAGGTATCTAACCGAAGGTTTGAATATGATGGTCGTTCCATCGATCATTATACGCGGTGGGTGGGTCGCGAGGGTTGATTT
>NW_011887918.1:0-6363 GCF_000806365.1 Fopius arisanus | reverse complement strand
TAGGGACAGTAGGAATCTCGTTAATCCATTCATGCGCGTCACTAATTAGATGACGAGGCATTTGGCTAGTTAATTGCACACAGCTGTGCGTTTATTTCCCATGAGCCGCATGGGTACGGTAACATACCATTAAGGCAAACATAGACCAGTCAGAGCGAGAGGCGCCGCTGCCTGGTTGTGTTAAATAATGGAACAAAAAAAAAAAAAAATTTTTAAATTGGGAAAGTAAAATGAGATAACATAAAATAAAATATAATATAAAATAATTATTGAGTTAAATTTATCTCAATCATTTGCTGTGCCACGTGGTCTCCAGGGCCATTGAGCGTGATTTGCTACAGACGTCATGGCGTTGAACCGGTTGAAGTTCAAATGGGACCCTTGCAATACTCTGGTTGTCACTCCTCTCAGCGAACTTTTTGGAATACCCAGATACCTTAGGAACTCTGCGGATTCACCACACCATATTCCGCGCCAGCTAATGGTGACAGATGATGTTCGGATGCTGGCCGGTATTACCTGAAATCTATCTGAAACAGAATTCAAGAGATCAGAATTATTCGCATACTTCTGGCGCTTCGTGTTATGAGCTTGCTGGAGGGGTCGAGCTCCCGATACAATCTGCACGTCGATAATGTTGGCGCCCGCATCATTCACAGCAATTATGTCTGGTTTCCTGGCTCCTTCCCTCGTCCGGTAGGTCTCTTCCTGATGCACCTCGAAGCCTTTCGCCCTGAGTAGCTTGGCCACAGTCCCACATATGGCGTCATGGCGCAGGACTCTTCCTCCGTGGGTTCTCATACATCTCTGTATTATGTGTGCTGTCGATTCAGTTTCACCGCATCCAGCTCTACATAGGATCGACTCATTCTGTCTCCGGAAGGTGCCTCTCGTGGTTCTCACTCTAGACGGAAGGGCGTTGATTCGGGTCCGCACGTTCTGAATGAATTCTCTTGCTGGGATTGTCACGAATGGATCGTGAAGCCATGACGTAGATAGAGTGGAATTCCGGGCTTCACGGAGCTCCCAGCCATCCACAGACGCATGCAGTTTCTTGGCCCAATCAGAGTTCTCGACTCGTGCTTGGTCGCACCATTTTAATCGGGAGATTACCCAGTCCTGATTCCTGATAGCTCTCGCTATGGAGAAGTCAGAGCAGGACAGGTTTATCAGGCGGCGTCTCAGGAGCTCTGGGATGGCAGATTCGAAGGACATTATTCCTAGCCCGCTATCGGAGATCGGAGCATGGTAGAACCCTAGTGGAACATCTGTTGGTAGGAAAAGCCAGTTCCGCACGAACTTGCGGACGGTTCTATCTAATTTTCGCAGCATGCCAGAATTCGACCGACCGAAGACCAGGCTGTGTGTGAATCGTGGCAACAAGAACATCTTTAGCATTGTCAGGCGTTGCTGAGGTTTTAAGGGGGCCTGTGTGATCTTCATCAGTGGATCCTCGATGTCAATGCGCGCTGCAGCGGGTCCTTTGTGGCAAAAAGTGACGCCTAGATGTTTCCATGTATCAGCGACGCCTATTTGTGGTATGTAACACCCCGCAATCCTAAAAGTTTTCGCGGATAAAGTTCGAATTTTCTTCACCTTTCCGGATGGAACGAGAGAAAGAGCTAAGCACTTGTTCGGCATCGGCGAAAGACCGTGCAGTGCCAGGTCTCTGACAACACCGTCCAGGACGTCTTGCAGCCCTTCTCTGGATTCTGTCAATAGGACTAGGTCATCAGCGAAAGCCAATGCGTTGATCTGCACCCCACCCAGATTGTATCCGTAGAACCCTGGTATCCTCTTGATGATAACATCGATGACCATGTTAAATATTAGAGAAGAGAGCGGATCACCCTGTCTCACTCCCTGCCCGGGATGAATCGTAGAGGACCTTTCTCCGTCTATCTCCAGCACTGTTACTGCCGATGTATACATGGTCATTATGTATTTCACAAATTCTGGTGGGAACCCCTTGTCCTGCAGGACTCTTTCTATCGCTCCATGGGAGACAGTATCGAAGGCTTTTTTCACATCGATAGCAGCGACGTGAAGTTCCCTTAGCCTGCTTCTGGCATCGTTGATGACGGTGGAGAGTACGAATACATTATCTGCAAGGCCATCAGCTTTGATGAACGCACGTTGTCTTTCGTCCAGGAGTTGTTTCTCAAGCAGGCGATTCGACAGGACTCTGTGCATATGGCGCAGGACCACTGAAGAGATAGAGATCGGTCTGAATTTGGCCGGATCCAGTGTACCGTTCTCTTTGGGAATCAAGATTGTGCGACTGTCTCTCCAGATTGGTGGAATTTTTCCAGAGTATAGGATTGCATTAAAGATTATGGTCTTGATTCTCTCAGGGACCTTCCGTAGCCAGTCGCCTGCGCTCACACCATCGGGGCCTGCAGCTGATCTTGCATCTGATTTTGACTCAATTACCTCATCTGTCGTAATCGGCATGAAAATGTCTTTCAGGGAGTCATCTATGGTCCAAGTATCCATTGACGTTGAAGGGAGCTCTTGCTTGTCTTCTAGAATGGGTCGCCAGAATTTCTCCTGAGTTTTTAAGCTCGGGTGGGGGACCTTGTCTGCGTCGCCGTCCAGTATCTTGCTCGCTGCTTTCGACATGTTTTTATTCCATAGTACCTGGATTGCTCGATAGTCCCTCTGACGTTGCTTACGTTTTGAGAGTTGGATATTGGAGACGGGTCCGCGGCGGCCCCTTCGTAAACGTGTAGTATGTGCAGCGTTTGGGAATTGCAGGTGGAACCAGTCGACCAGAGATTGTTCAGGGTCTCTTCCATTTAGGACTTCTAGTACTGCTTTCTCAAGCGCGCGGCCGCCAGAAATGTCAGAAGCGTTATTGTGTAGGAAAGCCAGGTCTTCACGAAGGTGTAGTTCCATGTGACTTTGTGAGTGCTTGTCAGCTTCCGGGGCTGATTCAGTCATTGGGAGTCTATCAATCTGCGTAGGAGGTGGAGCATCGCGGATTGGAATGGGAGTCATCTGTGGTTGGTCTTGGTATGGCGAGGTATTGTCCTTACTCACGGGTCCACCTTCCAGCTGCACACTGTTTCGTTCTTCATGGGCGGTCCTTTTTGGCTGTCCGAGCTCGTCCTTGAATTGCTGGACCATTATCCTGTACGCACTAGAGTGACGCTGTTTTTTCAGTGACTCCAGCGTCCTACCGGTACCTGCTTCTCTGAACAGATATTCGTTCATGAACCTCACAGTGGGTGGGGCTCTGGCTTCAGCAGCAGCCAGCATCCGTAGGTGTTCTGGGTTCCATCGCGCCTTAGTCCTTTCTATTACTATCTGCTCATTATTTTCTTGAGGGTGGCTCCGTGCTCTGTGAACTCCAAGGCCTTGTTTAGTCTTAAATGCACGATCACAGTGCGGACACTGAATCATCTCAGAAGCCGTCGGTGGGATCACGCTGGCATCAGCTTCGTTGCGATTGAGATTGGTTAAGCTACGGGTATGCTCACCGACCGACTGTATAGAGATACTGTCGGGTACTCCTGATTCATTTTGTTTATATTGAATATGATTATCGGTGAGGTTGCCTCTAGATGAGACGGTTTGACAATTTGTTTTACTATCGCGATGATGTTTTGCGCGGCCGGTAAGTTGTTGTAGTAAAGAGAGAGGTGCGCAATCTTGCGCCGGCAGGATGTCACTCCCCACCTCTCTTCTTGGGCGACTATCACTGAATTGTTCAGTCATCGGGTGCAAACCGTATCGTTCGTGCCCTCTCCGCAATCTTTCGTGTCAGTATCGGACAGTTGACTTTGTCAAACGCGGAGTGATCAGTTCGCTCGAGTTTAGCCATCAAACAGTTTGCACATCTGGAGGGATCTTTCTTCGAACAATTTCGAGTCTCATGTACACCTGCACAGTGGGCGCATACGTCATCGGGAACTCTGCAATCTTTGGCCAAGTGATGAAAGTCGAGGCATTTAAAGCATTGAAGCACCCGTATATGGTCCTCAATGCGACATAAGGCGTAGCCTATGAACACCTTGTTGTTTTTCAGAAGTTCAATTCTCGTCTCGGGGTAGACTTCGATTACGAGACTTGTAGTGGCGCGCTTTCCATCGGGGTATCTATATACAAACTTGATTTCCTCATCATGGTTAGCTGGTAGGTTGCTTTCTCTTAGGCTTTGGATAACCTCGTCGGGATTGGAAGAAGCAGGGACGCCGCGAATGAGCAGTCTGGGATTCACCTTCCTTGGTTCTCGCGCCATTAAACCGCACTGCTTCAGTTCCGCAGATTTCGCTAGAGATGCTACGTCCCCAGCTACAACGACTAGTTTGACAGCTCTTTCACGCAGCATCACCATTCTGGAAACTTTAAGCCCGAACTGGGCGGGGTTTATGTGACTCGTGAGTGCTTTCTTGACATCATCCGAGGATTTAAACTTTGCTGAAGACTCTGGTAGTGGCTGGATGAAAATGGCTTTTTCGTTGTCGACCAATACCTCGTTATCAGGAGATACTCTGATTATCGTACCCTTGGAAGATGCAGACCGCTTCGAGATTTCGGCATATGATCGCTCTTGAGTAGTAGGTACACATTTGAGGACTTCCTCCACCTTCTCCGATATCTGCTTGATTGACTGACTGACAACTGACAGCTGATGCTCACCAGAACAAGGGTGTTCGGTTTCCATGTGATGATCGCTAAGTGTGGTTTTTAGCTCATCCCTCACAATTTCCCTTACTTCCTCCTTGACAAATGACCGTACCATGTCCGCTATGCCTGCTTGGTCAAGCGCTTGAGATTGTGCAGATGATGCGCTCTTTACAGCCGCTAGCACCTCCTTGCCAAATGACTCAGTTGTCACTGTTCTCACCGCAATGACTGTGTAGGCAGTCATCAGTTTTTCCGCCGTGCGCTTGTAGAATTCCATGGCAGCTACGACCGCTGGGAGGCCAGGAATATCTGGGTCTAGAAGGTTGACATCCTCGAAGAGTGGCTTGATTTTCTGCCAGCGCTCGTCCATTTCTTTGGAAATATTGTCCAAGTCTGAGTAGTCCAAAGGAAGGTCTGCTTCATTAACTAAAGGGGGCGGTGAGCTGGAGGCTTTCCGTGCCTTCTTGTTCCTAGAGTTGCCTTGGAAAGGGCTGTCACCAAAGCCTACATTCTTCAGGTTGGCTGAGTCTTTCTTCCCACTGTCCTTGTGAAAGCTAAGCCTCCGTTGTCTGTCACCCTGTTGCTTTGGCGTATTAAGCTGTGGCAGGCCCTTTGCTAGATCGACGAAACATTCTACTACAGTGGGTTTTATGGAGGGGCCGTCTTTCGTCTGAGATGTACGTTGAGAGTCGGACTTCTGCTTCGGGGGATGTTTAGGAGGCATTACGGGAACTAGCTATTACAGCATAACAGATTAGTAATAACACAGAGTGTCGATACTTCACCAATGTGGGAGATTGCTGCTGATAGGTATGTGTGGTCCACTATTAGTAGCACCACGTCCCGTCATTAATAGAGTCACTCAATAACAGTGGAAAGGAGCAGGATTATCGCATCAGAGTGGAGTTCGATTCGTAATAGAGGATGGTAAAGTGGCCATAAGATGATCTCTTACTATTCACGAACTGTTATCAGTTGGCTCTAATAATGATGGTAAGTTGTACCGGAATTGACCATACCACTTAAGGATATAGCACGACGGTAGATGGTATGTATAGCGTTGTACCGAACGGCAATGGTGTTGTTAGAGCGTATCAACTGTCGATGAACTCAAGTGTCACAGTAGATAACGCCTTCACGTATCACGATAATTCATTTACAGAAGATAATGTAGCGTTGTCGATAAGTCTGTAAAGCCTATATATAACGATAGATAGCGCTACGGTGAATAGTCCGTACTATTGATGGTAACGCACCGAGAGTCAATATGCGGTCACAATCTATATAACCGGTGTACTGAGCAGCCTAGACGATCGGTAAAGAGAAAGTAGTTAGTGCACTGAACTAGATGGCGCTGCCAGTCAGAGTTGATATACTACGTCACCACAATGGCTGACCACAACTAATGAGAAAAGATATGTGCACGCCAAACACAGCACTAACAAATCCACTAATTACTGTTTGCACTTTTAGTTTAATTAGGTACTGATTACATTAAAATGACCACTTCGGCGAGCCGAAACTTTTAGTGTACTTTTCGTATCGCTTGGACCACTTTTTCCGAACGAAAAATTGCAAAAGGCACGAGAGCACTTATTCCACGACCGACACCGACAAGAGAGTCATAGTTACTTAGTTAAGAGAGTCATAGTTACTCCCGCCGTTTACCCGCGCTTGCTTGAATTTCTTCACGTTGACATTCAGAGCACTGGGCAGAAATCACATTGCGTC
>NW_011887917.1:163355-165683 GCF_000806365.1 Fopius arisanus | reverse complement strand
AAAATGTTAAAAAAAATTACGGGTAACAAAACTTGTAAGCGTAAAAATTTAAGTAGGCCTTTTCAGAGCCTATCTGGCAGAGGTGTTTTGCATTGTATTCAGCGTTGTTTAAAAGATAAAACATTTATAACTTAATTAATTACTTGATAAAAATTATAATAATCTCTTAAAATTAATGATAATAATATGTATCCTAGCTGATAATAATAATAATAATAATTTCTGAATAAATCATTTTTGCAACCCTATAAACTGTATATTAGATATTTTTTCCCTTTCCCACCCACCGCCTACATTCCACCGGATGTCTATTGTTCGTATCTATCTTTTAAGGAAAAACCAAAGTTGGCGCCTAGTCTGGAAGCCTATTACCGGTCATGTACTGATTTTGAAAATCGCGATAAGGGCGTGACCAAAGGGATGAACGTGTCTAGACACGCTTCTACGCAATACCCCCTGGGGGTCGGAGGGGGGATATACCTGCACGTGCACGTCCATTTCCTGGAAAAAAGGGGGGAGGGAGCGTGGGAAATTCCCCAATACTGGCCACTTACTACTAACGTGGAAGTGATTGTATTACGTGGTTCATAGATGAATTAACGAAAATCGGGGTGCTGGTAAATGATAAACTAAGAACGATTGTACCAATGGAGCCGCTCACGTGCGAGCAGTCCCTGGAATTCTCAGCTGCCTCAGTGTGTCATATATGTGAGGAGCCATTCATTTTGACTGACGTTAAACATCGAGATCATTGCCACTTCACAGGTAAATGTCGTGGAGCTGCGCATGCCGGATGCAATGTAAACTACAAAAATTCACATGAAATACCAGTGAATTTTCACAATCTTACGGGGTATGATGCTTATTTTATGATTGTGGATTTGGTGAAGGAGTTCAATGGATCTGTCGAGTTGCTGCCTCTAACAAAAAAAAGTACACTTCATTCAAGAAATCTATTCCACAAATCAAAGTCAACCTAAGATTTATTGATTCATTTAGATTTATGGCTAGTACCCTGGAAAAATTGGCCTCCTACTTGACTGATGAAGACAAGTCAATTACATGAGCTCATTGCAACGCTGAGGACTTCCATTTATTAATGCGGAAAGGTGTATTTCCATATGAATATTTGGATAATTGGGATAAATTCAATGATGGAAAATTACCATCGAGGGCAGCTTTTTATTCCACACTGAACAATCAAGAAATTTCAGAGGAAGATTATGCCCATGCGCAGGAAGTTTAGAAGAAATTTAGTATCACAACACTTGGAGAATATTCCGATCTCTACTTGACAACTGATGTTCTCCTCTTGGCCGACATTTTTGAGAAATTCCGAAAAAGTTGTTTCTCAGTCTACAAACTCGACCCACTGCACTACTACACAGCACCTGGACTGGCATTTGATGCAATGCTCAACTGCACTAGAGTGGAAATCGAACTTTTTACAGACGCTGATAGGCTCTTATTCATTTAAAAAGGGATCCGAGGTGGTGTAGCTAAATGCACAAATCGCTATGCTCATGCCAATAATCGATATATGGGTGATAATTATAATCCAAACAAAGAGGAGTCCTATCTCATGTACTCTGATGTCAATAATTTATATCGAGCAGCTATTAGTCAGTACTTGCCCTTGGGTGTTTTTGAGTGGGAAAATGTTAATGGATTCAATGTCCTCAATATTCCTGAAGATTCACAGATTGGATTTAGTTTGGAGGTAGACTTGGAGTATCCTAAAGAGCTGCATGGTGTACACAAGGACTTGCCACTATGTCCCTAGCATTTTATTCCACCGAATCGCAAAAATACCGAGCTCATGACAACACTCTACCGTACAAAATACTATATAATTCATTATCGGAATTTGAAGCAATGTCTGAGTCTTGGTATGCGAATAACGACAATCCACGGAATCTTAAAACTCAAGCAAGCAGCATGGCTCAAGCGTACATCGATTTGAATACAGAGATGCGGACAAAATCGACAAATGAATTCGAAAAGAATTTTTTCAAATTAATGAACACTGCAGTGTTTGGGAAAACAATGGAAAATGTGAGAAAGCACAGAGATGTCAAGTTAATTACGAAGTGGCATGGAAGATATGTTACGAGAGCTTACATTGCCCAACCAAATTTCCACAGCAGACTAATTTTCGATGATAATCTGGTGATCATTGAGCTGCAACGAGTTCAAATCCAGTCCTATAAACCAGGGCCCGGCAACCTTCAGGTAGTCGGGAGCCAGCCTATTACAAGGGTCGGGATAATCCTCTCATCCTAATATGTACCCAATTAGCCAACCATTGTGTGCGAGTAAGTCCCAGTG
>NW_011887917.1:158663-162515 GCF_000806365.1 Fopius arisanus | reverse complement strand
AAAGTTGAAAATTGCCGCTCGATCACACGGCCGCCCTCTGCTGATATTGGTCAAACTAGGCCTCAGAGAGAGAGAAAAATCGAATTAGAGCAGGTAGTTTCGTTAAGTGGATGAGGCCCCTCTCCCAGCTCTCACTAACGAACCTCGGGAGCCGCGTGAGCCCGATGAGCCCAGGTTGCCGGGCCCTGCTATAAACCAATTTACATTGGATTTGCCATCTTGGGCTTGTCAGAAATTTACATCTACGATTTCCACTATAATTATATGAAACGTGAGTTTGGAGAGCGATCTAAATTAATGTACACAGACACAGACAGCCTTCTATATCAGTATGATGTTCCAGAAATTTCTGACTTCATCAAAAGTGATATTTCGAAATTTGACAATTCAGACTACCCAGCAGAGAATGTTTATCAAATACCAAGAGTGAATAAAAAAGTGATAGGTTTAATGAAGGATGAATGTAATGGTAAAATTATGACTCATTTTGTGGGTCTGGGTGCCAAGCTTAATACTTTCAAGGTGTTGGGTGATGCGCGGGACAAAAAACGGGCCAAGGGTGTGAGAGGGGCAACACTGAGAACAATTACCTTTGAAGACTATAAAAATTGTCTCTTTCAGCAGAAGAAACTGGTGAAATCACAGTATTTGATTCAAAGTAAAAAACCGCAAGTTTACACGGTGAAATAGAACAAGTTAGCACTGAGTTTTGATGATGATAAGAGAATTGTTTGACTTGATTCAACAGATATTGTGCGTTATGGTTACAATGAATCAAAGTCACAAATATTTTCCAAATAATGTTTTTCTTTATTATAAAATTACATTTGATTAGAGTCTATCCAACTATCATGAAATCCCAGCCACTTGACATATTCCTTCTTCTCCCTCCTCGTCAGCACCTTCTCAACGAGAAACACATCTGGATACATGACGTGACTCAACTCCTCTTGGTAGAAGCCACCTTCAATTGCATCATCTTTCCCATCAACCAGCTTATATGTTACGGGATTGGAATTTTGCACTTTTTTAATGGTAAATATTTCAGTTGTCCAGTTGGGGGGATAGCCTTTTTCGAAAATAGTTTTATACTTGCTGACTCGCACTTTATCACCCGCTTTGAATTTAAATTTCCCATTCTTATATATTGATTTCAGCAACGATTTTTCATTCTTGGATGTAACATCTTTAGGTTTCATTTTTATTGTACGATGTTTCGTGTTATTATAGTCCGCAACGAAATCACCAATAGTATCAATCCATTTGTACGTTACACGAATTGAGAATTGTTTCCACATTTTATTTTTCAATGTTCTATTGAAGCGTTCGCATATCGATGCCTTAAGGCTGCTGAAGGTTGAGTATATGTGCATCTTATACTCCCCCATGAGAGCTTGATAATTTTTATTGTGAAACTCTTTGCCTTGATCAACATGGAGTTTTTTTGGAATACGCCCCTCTTGCAAGATGAGATTCATGGCATTCGAACGTCATTGGCACTTTTTGATTTAATCGGACTGGCCCATGCATACTTGGAGAAAATATTAACTACCGTTAGAAGATGGTGAAAATTTTTGTTACTCTGTGCATATTTGATAATATCCACGAGATCAACCTGCCACGTGTAAAGTATAATTCCCTTTAGCAGTACGTGTAAATCCATCACCTGGCGGACCTCGTCTTCCAACAGTGGCGAGCTTGCTGCTGCTGCTGTGTGATAACTGTCGTCCAAACACATCGACACTCATGATGAGAATGAGATGATTCACGCGAGTGTAAACTTTAATATATAATTCCAGCTTCACGTAGTTCTTCGATAATAGAGAGAATTTCATTGGAATGATTAGGTTTACCGGCAGTTTGAGATGCCATTAGCAAGCGGATTCTATCCACCAATCCACTTGGATTATCCCAGTAAATATAATACATTTTCCTGGACATTGTCCTTGGAGCCATCATAAGCTCTGGTATTATCCTTTTACCGCTCTTTTCATACGGTCTAATTAGAGGCTCAGTGATATTCAAAAATTTTTCTGTAGGATTTTCGCGTCTCACAACCTCATTTGGATCATAGTACAATCGATGTGCATTCGTACGGCGCAGAATTTTACCATAGTGCATTTGATCTGTTGATGTCACATTAGCGGTTTCTGGATCTCTATGGAATATCAAAGATGCCAAACCTGAAGTTAAGCGAAACGGCTTGTCGTCAATAGTCATTCTATCTCCATTGAAGATCACCTCAGCATCCCCAATTTTCCATTGGTCATCCACTCTTCGAACTCCAAATTGTTTATCCAAATGTTTTTCTTCTTTTGTGCCGAACATGTTAAGATACCACTGGAGAACATTCCCAACATCAGATGGCGCGGATGATTTATCAGCTGCGTCTGCGAGCACTGAGGCCACCGTATTCTTGGTATCGTCGAGTTGATTGCTTAACGGTTCAGGAGTTCTAGCTCGTTCGGCCATACGTTTGCCCATCTTTAATGGTTGATAATTATGACGAATTGCTTTGCTTGCCTCAGCAATGTGATGCAATACATCAGACTCCTCTTGCAAGACCGTTGGCCGCATGTTGAAGGTTTTACGTTCAATTCAACACTGTCACGAGCGCCAATCATCAGCTAGTTTTTATACATACAAAACAATCAAATCCTCGTCGATAGCGTTCCTCATGTAATTCACAGTCTTTGCTGATGGTGATGACCCCATGCTTATCATTATTCCAACAAGCAGAACACAAATCTTTGAACTCTTGGTATGGCATGTCTGTATTAACATGATCCTGATAAATGTGTTTCAAATTCATTTCATCCTGACGGAAGAGAATGAGTAAATTTGTATTATCACGTATCAAGTGTTTTGGAATACGAGCATAGGTCTGACAGAGATAAAAGCAGTCTACAGTTTGATGGCGACCCATGCAAAAGAATGCATGCATATTATCCTGTTTTTCACACGCGACATCATCAAATATCATAAGAGAATTTGGATGAATTTCCTCGGGTCAGACCACCTCTTCATGATCATTAAATGGAAAATAGCCAATAACTTTCACTGTTGTCAATAATTTTTTCAAAAACTGATATTTCGGTCGATTTAAGGACTTGGAGTAAACATAGACGTTTTGAAATCTCAGCCCATTAGGGTGGGTAATGAGAGCGAACAGGGCATTCGTTTTACCACAGTTTGAGGGTCCACAGATAATTGCACGTACGGTATTGGGTAAAAGTGGGCCGTGACGATTCTTTTGATTATCTTTCTTTTTCTCTGTTATCTTATCGAAATTCATCACTGGCAGCTTCGAACTTTGCTGCTTGAACTCCATCTTGACAACTGCTGGCAAGCTCCATAAATACATGACATTTATAGACTTGCATTTCAGTCAGCGCAAGAGCATGGCGGTGGGCAAACGTCTTAGAACGCGGAAGGGTAAAGGAATTGTCAACGATATCATCAACAAGTTACCCATTGAATTGCATATACCGGGCTACCAGTATTGTGGACTGGGTACCAAGTTGGCTAGACGATTAGCACGCAGTGATCCTGGGATAAATCCATTGGATAAAGCGTGTAAAGAGCACGATATAGCATATTCGAAAAAATAGAGAAAATTTGCCAGGTACACACCGCTGATAGAATTCTGGAAGATAAAACTCCGCGCATGGTTTTTGCTAAAGACGCTAGGGTTGGTGAGAAGGCGGCTGCTTGGAGTGTGAGTAACCTCATGAAGATGAAACATAAATTCGGTATGGGCCTAAAAATTAGTGCTGGTGCGCAGAAAAAGAGAAAAACTGCAGACTGTGGTGGTGGTGGTGGTGGTGGTGGTGGTGGTGGTGGTGGTGGTGG
>NW_011887917.1:156644-158098 GCF_000806365.1 Fopius arisanus | reverse complement strand
CCGTGGAAATGTGCATCAGCTATAGTGAATCTTGATGATAAAGATGGTCCCGGCACTCATTGGGTTGCATATAAAAAGAAGAATCATGAAATGATCTATTTTGATAGCTATGGCAATTTGCGTCCACCTCAAGAGTTGATTAATTACTTCGGTGGCGGTAGTGTTGTGAAATATAATCCAAAAATTATCAAGACTATGATACTATTATCTGTCGGCATTTATGTTTGAAATTTCTAGCTGGTGAAATGATATAAAGCTGCAAAAAGTTCACAATTATATCAGTTGAGTGTTGACTATCATGAGTGATTCATTTACCTTGACCCTGTCGGGCCGATCTTCTACACTAGAGGCCCGTTATTTCCCGCCCATTAAATTATCACCAGAGAAATTGTATAGTGTGGGGCTTGTTTAATTTCTCACCTACAATTCAATTCTTAATATCGACGACAGATGTAATAAATTTTGCATTGAAAAAGACGGATTGGTGATAAAATTGACTATACCAACTGGAAGCTATGAAATTACTGATATTGAAAATTTTTTGAAAGATCAATTATCAGTGTATGAAATTCCCTTCACTTTACGGGAAAATGATCAGACGCTCAAGACGGTGATTGAAGTACCCAAGGATGTGGTGATAAATTTCAGGCCGTTGGACTCCAGTGAGCAACTGCTTCGTTTTCAATGACAAGTTCTAGCATATTCAACATTCTACGAATCTGCCACGCCTCCAAATATCATTCATGTTAACTCTCTACGTATTGAGTGTAATCTAACTGCAGAAGCCTACATTATCAATCGACGTGAGCATACAATTCACGAATTCTTCCCAAGCATTCCACGTGGATATAAGATCATGGAAACACCTGCCCATGTCATTTACTTGCCAATCGTGGTGCGGTCAATAGACCATCTGCAATTGAGGATTGTCGATCAAGACGATAGGACTTCATATAAGAGCTCAAGAGCTCAAGAGAGAGAGAGAGAGAGAGAGAAGTATCGAGTCCCGGGTTCAAGTCCCGCTCTGGACTATCCATTTTTTCAGTAATTTTTCTCGCAAAAATTATATGGAGAATTGTCCGGTTCCCCTTCCTACCTCATCCAAGTCCTATCCAACGACTCCTATGACGTCACAAATACAAAATAAATGACCGGCGATAGAACGTTTGAAAATTTCAGCGACTACGATTGTCAGCTATAAAAAATTAGATATTAGACATAAGAAATGAGATATTCGATAGTAGACATCACATACGAGATATTAGATATCAGATATCATATGGTGGATATTGAACGTGAGATATCACATGCGGGATATTCCCCCGCATTCTGGCACAAGATGGACCCTCGAACATTACCACCGTGCGGCCGATAACGAAGATTCCCACCTAAATTACCGACCGAGGGCCTTGCAGATTCCTGCATTACCCTCCCGCAACCTCAGCACCCCCCCC
>NW_011887917.1:153725-156559 GCF_000806365.1 Fopius arisanus | reverse complement strand
CCCCCCCCCCAAAACTACAACCGGTATACCCTATCTACTTCTATGAAAATTATTGGTGCTAGGAAATAAAATACTGAGACGTACCACATAAATTCAAATTATGCCTTTCGTTTTTTTTTCAACTGACTGAATTTCAACCAATAAAAATACAGAATCTCTCATGAATTTCAGCAGGATGTATCATCAGCTGGACTACACCGCCCGCAATCTCGTGTGGAATACGATGATCAGCGGCCGCAATCCCGTGTCGGTTACACAAGTGACTCAAGATGCCCGAGTCGTCTGGGTTACGATGACACTGGAGGTGGCTATCTCGAACAAAGTGACCCACGAATGTACTGTACCGGCACGTATTGCATGGGCGACACGATGATGGCGACTGCACGGGGCGTATGCGGCGAGGAGGTAGAGCTCGATATGCGTCGACATATTCAAGCATGTGCCTGCACATGTAATCATATGGGTTACGGTAACTACATGGACTATCAGGTGAGAGTGCGAATTTTCCGAATGAGTTTCATTAGGCTGTGTCACAACCTTTTATTTTCATGCGAATTTTTATGTAATTCTCAGTGGAACTAAGGTGACGAGTGCGCCATCACTTAACGATTCGTGATCGAAATCAAATCCAAATTGCCTCAATTATTTTATGTCTTCACTGGTTTCCCTCGTGGAGGACCGCTTTTATAAACTTTCGAGAAAACTTGTCTTCTCATGCTGTGAGACAAGGAGCAGACGTAAAAAAATTTAGCTCTTTCAAAATATAGTATTCCTTTAGAATACTTCTCTGGATTAAAAAGGAACAACCATCTTTTGTGTTAATATCAAAATTTATCGTTGGTATTACATTACTTCCCTCCACGCACCCGCTCCACACGTCGTATGTCACCCATGAATTATTTCGAATTGAATAAGAATAAATGTCATAATCAGTTATTCATCAACATAAAACCGACGGCAACGCCCGAGTGGTTAAAGCGAGTTCAATTCCAGCCGGTATCATCCTTAGGGTTTTTCATTGTCTCGAATGACTGCCGAGCAAGAGACTCGTAAGAAGAAAAAGAGATGGCTGTACTCGGTACAGTGTATGGTTATGGTTATGGTTAGAATACGGATAGGCATTTGCTGCCCCCTTGTCACCGAACCCCTACTGGGCTATGGTGGCTCTGTTTTCCTTCTGCTCCCTACAATTCTAGGCCAGCTTTTCTCACCAATAGATTCGCGGCGTCTAGGTCCGCTATATAGCTGATGGTAGGGAAAGCGGTTCCCCAGCAATTTAGCCTTGTTGTAGCCCGTGCAGGGCAGCAACAAAGTATATGCCGGCTGTCCTCGTCTACCTCAAGGCATAGTCTGCAGCGGGCATCGCTTTCGATGCCCATGTTTTTGCAGTGGGTCCTAAACCTACCATGTCCAGTGAGGCGCCTGATTGTGGTGCTCAGTTCCTCTCTTTTCCTGTTGAGTAGCTTTTCGGCCCTTTTCTTGTTTAGGGTTGGCATAAGGGCTTTGGATTTTCTGCAGGGTGTGATCTGCTTCCATCGCCCTTGGTGTTCCTTCCGGAGTTTGTTTTTAATTCGAGACATTCCGGTCGCGAAAGGGACCTGGTCAACATTTGACGCCCCATGGCTTGCCAGTTGGTACGCTATCTCATTTCCTTTTATCCCTTTGTGGCCCGGAACCCATGCCAAAGTTATTTTATTGGTTGCCCCTAGTGCTTCTATAGCTGCCATCGTCTCCCAGACCAGCTTCGATTCGGTGCTTGGTCTCTTTAGGGCTTCGATGGCAGCTTTGCTGTCCGACCAGACGTGTATATGTTTTCTTGAGGTCGGTTTTGATAGGAGAAGCACGATGCAGTTTTTAATTGTAAGGATTTCTGCCTGAAAAATAGTAGCCAGGGGTCCAATGGACCAGCTCTCTCTGTGGTTTTCTTTTGGCCCGTATAGCCCTGCACCGTATTGGTGTCCGCGGCCCAAGCCATGCGTGTACCAGTGTATTACATTGCTAACTGGGGATTGCTTTGCCATTTCCCAGTCCTCTCTGTGAGGTATATAGGTCTTGAAGTATTTCCTGATCAGGTACCTGCTGGTTGTTCTATCCTGATCTATGTTCAGGGGGCTAATCTTCAGTATATCGAGGTTGGCATGTGCCGCACTCGACTGGTTCCATTCCCCATGGCATATTAGTATATAGGCGGTTGCCTATGTGCAGCACCTCTAGATCAAGTGGTGGTGTGTCCATTGCCACTTCCAAGGCTTCTGTCGGTGTGGTTTTCATCGCCCCAGTTGCCGCCCTGAGGAAATTTCTCGGGAGTGCTTTTAAGTGGTTCTTACTCCCAACCTTCCTTACCCTGGGCCACCATATCACAGCAGCGTACATGAGCCTTGGCAGTAATACCATCTTGTACAGCCATAGGCTGATTTTGGGGTTGAAACCCTACGTCCTTTCTATGGCTCTTTTGCAAGCCCAGAGTGAGGCATATGTTTTGCCCATCTGTGTAGCTATGTGTTGTTTCCAGTGAAGCTTGGTCTCCAGAGTTACTCCCAGGTACTTCACTGAACTAGCGTAAGCGATATCCACTTCTCCAATTTTAATTGGTCGTGGAGTGACCACTTTATATTTTCTGGTGAAGATCACGGCAGACGTCTTTCCAGGATTAACTGTGTAAGAGTATTTTTCCCGGGTCAACACCCCGGGAGAATCCTCAAACTATTCTGGCTGCCGCCTCTATCGTTCACGATTGGGCGCCAGCCAGGTTTTTCTGGAAAACCTGACGGAAAACCAGCCGCGAAGGAATTTCGTCAACTCCGCGGACTTTCGGTGGCGGGTCTCACAATGCC
>NW_011887917.1:84510-152685 GCF_000806365.1 Fopius arisanus | reverse complement strand
TCACAGTGTTCCGAAACATGGTCTCACCCTACCACGTTTCTTCCCACTGTGTGATTGGTCTAATTTACCTTCGGAGCGGCCTGATTGGCTGTCGTCCGATGGTCTATTCATCTTTCGCTCGGCTATTTCAGCCGGCGTTAGATGTCGCTCCCCTTACCTAGTGACTATCCTAGTGATAATCACTAGTAACGAGAAAATATCGTTACAACTGTTAGTTTAGTTCCTTTACACCATTCCTCCAGTATTCTCACAGCACGGATTTGTCTGGCTCTTAGAGTTTCGAGGAAGTTTCCCCTGGCGACACTGGCTATGTCGTCAGCATAGCCGTTCACCAGAAATTTCTCTTCTCTCAATTTCTCTAGAAGGTCATCGACAACTAGGCTCCACAGGAGTGAAGACAAGACTCCACCCTGTGGACAACCCTTGGTCGGGTGCCCTTCTACGTGTGAGCCGTTGTGTGTGGTAGTTATTTTCCTGCTCTCCAACATGCTTTTCGTCCAGTCATTGATGCAGTCTGGAAAATTTTTCCTCGACATGGCCCTTGTTATGATCTCGTATTTAGCACGATGAAAGGCGCCCTCGATGTCCAGGAATAGGCTGAGTGCGTAGCCCTTTCCCTCTATCTGTTCCTCAATCTTAGCCACTAGGTGATGCAGGGCCGTTTCCGTCGAAAACCTGCCTGACCTGTAGGCATATTGTGAGGGTGATAGGGGTTTCTCAGGAAGCAGTGTACTCTTTATGTAGTGATCCACCAGTCTTTCCAGTGTCTTCACTATGAAGGAGGTGAGGTTGATGGGTCTGAAGTCCCTGGGCTTGATATGCCCGTTCTTTCCAGGTTTGGCGATGAAGGCAATCCTCGATCTCCCCCAAACTTTTGGTACAGTCCTTAGTGCTATGCTTGCCCTAAGTATTTTCGTTAAGAGTCCCAGAATAATCTCGATCCCTCTCTGCAAGAGGATTGGGTAGACTCCATCGGGTCACGGAGCTTTTAGGGTTTCATAGGTGTTGACGGCCCACTCTACCCCTTGCGGGTGGACTATCTTAGCTGCCAATGCCCATTCCTGCGGCTTGTAGGTGCCTCTACGGGTTTCTGTTCCTTGTCTCATATCTCCCGAGTTCGTGAACCTCGGGAAGTGCTCTTCTAGCAGCAGTTGGACAGTTTCTTCTGTAGTCCAGGTATAGCTTCCATCCGGTTTGATGAGACAACCCAGATCAGAAGCGCCCTGTCCTCCTAGAATCTTTACCAGCCTTGAAGCTTCAGATTGGCTCTCCACCCCACTGCTAAATTTCTTCCAGCCCTCGTTTTTGGCTATTACGAGTGCTTTATTATATTTCCTCTGAAGATCTCTGCGATCGTCGAGGGCCTTCTGCCTGCTGTTTTCCGTGTACGGGGTCTTCACCTTGTTTCACGCTTTCCTTAGCTGGCGTCTTAAAATGGACAGCTGGTTATTGCACCAGCCCACCATTTTTGAATTCCGCGGTCATTTAATGGTGCAGTTGTTTTCATAAGAGTCCCTGATCACTTCCCCGAGACGTTCGGCTGCATGTTCCAGGTCTCTCTTATTTCTGAACCTTGAGGGTACATCTTGGATTCTCACGAAGAGTTCCTCTCTGTAATTGCCTCAGTTTGTGTCCTATGGATTCCTCCCAGGGACTTGTTCCGATTCGCACGTTAGTGACAGGCGTATTTGGCTGTAGTCTGAGCCCGAAGGTTCTTTCGACACCCTCCAGTCTTTTGCCCAACGAGCAATGCCTGTCGTGCACATGGTTATCTCCAACACTTCATGTCTTCTGCAGTCCATAAAGGTTGGTTCTTTCCCTCTGTTCAGGATTTGGAGGTCTTTTTCCATAATGAAGTCATTTAGGCCTTCTCCTCTAGCATTGGTATTTGAGCTTCCCCACCTAAGATGGTGTGAGTTCGCATCGCAACCAAGCAGAAGTTCCAGCCTTTCGTCCTTCACTTTTTTGACGAGTTCTTCGACCTCCCTTGTTGGGGGAGGTTCCATGGAATCATATGGCAGGTATGCTGATCCCGCTATGAATTCCAGGGCCTCGTTCTCCTCGGTGAAGACCTTGAGCTTCACAGCCGTGAGGTCCTCTTCGCTTTGATGGTGTAAGAAGGTCGCCTGTGCGCCTTTTACTAACACACAGGTCCTAACCTTCTTTCCTTGGGTGTTCGAGTGAAAAATTCTTCCACACCCCCCCCAGGCCCTTTACCGCCCCGTTCACGAACCATGGTTCTTGAATTAGGGCTATGGCTGTCTGCACCCCAGCTAGCGCCTTGCAGAGAACTGCTGAGGCGCTTTTACTGTGGTGCAGATTAATCTGGACTATTTCTGCCGACTTAGCAAGAACCGTAAGAAGGTCGCCTGTGCGCCTTTTACTAACACACAGGTCCTAATCTTCTTTCCTTGGGTGTTCGAGTGAAAAATTCTTCCACACCCCCCAGGCCCTTTACCGGCCCGTTCACGAACCATGGTTCTTGAATTAGGGCTATGGCTGTCTGCACCCCAGCTAGCGCCTTGCAGAGAACTGCTGAGGCCCTTTTACTGTAGTGCAGATTAACTTGGACTATTTCTACCGACTTATGAACCATTTGTAGGTTCACCCGTCGATAGGCTTTTCCTTTTCCTCATGTCCGTTCTTCTCGAGCAACTTGATAGTTGCGCTTTGAGTCCCGCAGTGAGGTTTAAAATTGCAAGCCTCTAGGGCCCGCCGGGTTTGATCCCTGCTCAGGGCAGCAAAGTGGGCGCCTGTGGCTCCCCTTGTTTCGCTGCCTCTAATCAGGACCTAGTCACCTTTTAGGTTGGGGTTCTGTCGTCCCATGAGCACGATTGCCTCCTGGGCGGTGACATCCTCGTCCCCAAGGTGAACTACCACCAGGTGTCGCTTCGGTAGCTCCACCGGTGCCATCACCACGAGGACGAGGTCCCCGATTTTGTTTTCGGGGAACAGTCCTTTCAGCCAGTTCCCCCTTTCTTCGTCGGTGCAGCCGACAATGGCTGCCCCGTCCCTCTCCCACACACCTTCAAAAGTCCGTGCCTTAGTCCCCTCTGGTAGGGAGAGGATCTGGGACCTAAGCAGTCCCTTCAGGCCCTTGATTTCTTCGGGTGTGATTTTTCAATCTGGGTAGTTTTCTGGAACGAGAGCCCACCTGATAATTTTCTTTGCGGCCTGAGCGTAGGTGCCTAGATCAGTCTTGGACCTTTTTTCAGGTCGCGTGTTGTGGGAGCTTGGGGTGCCATCGGGTTTCAGCCGTTTCGCGGCTGCTCCCCTTGATATTCTTTCGTCCCCACTGTTACCCTTGTTTGTCCCAGAAGAAGTGCTTGAGGCTAGGTTAGCCCTTCTCTCCTTCTGGAACCGACGCCTTGCCGCGCCACTTAGTTTTTTCCCCCTGGGTTGTTCTCCACCAGGTCCAGTATTCTGGCCCTTGGGTTCTTCCGTCCCACGTGGTTTTTCTATTTCTTTATGTGTTTTGGTCTCCATATAAAGTCTCACGAGTACGACGGTAATGCGGTATCACCCAGGCAGAGCCGTGTATGCTTGGGGCTTGGCTACTTACGCTCGGAGGTCGCCTGGTATCGGAGGGAACCGTTTGCGATGCAACTTCCCCTGCACCATGCAGCCATTGGCACGGTATCATGCACCGTAGCTTGGGGACCTGGTTCGCGATGAGTTTTTCGGCTTCCCTTGTGGTTTCCCGCGTTTCGTTCGGCCTTATGTTCCCCGTTTAGCCAACCCCGCGCAGAGTTCGAGACATCTCTGTCCCGGCCTCCGCCGAGAAGACGCCCTTAGACGCGCTCGGTTGGTGGCTCAATCGCGCTTTCCGCACCCCAGTCAAGGGGTTTAGAGATACCCGAGCGGTACAGTGTAACTGACCAAAGAATTTTGGTGGATTGAATGGGACACTCGTAAAAGCCCTAAGGCTTATACCCATGTAGCGCCAAATAGCACCGTATTAACCATAAAATACATGTCATTTAATTGAGAGTTTCGCAAATGTCAATGAAAATCTAGGATATTGGCCCTTGGGCAGACACAAATCCTTCTGATCACCATTTTATCGCAGCAAATCTGGTTGTGGAAGTCAATTGCATCATTAAAATTGGGAGAAATGGGAAAAATGTGACAGGTGACCAGATGGAATGGATTTGTCTGTGGTTTCAAATCTCTCATTTGAGAGAATTTCCGGATGAAATTATCAGTAATATTAGTAAAAATCGTCACGTTACATCAATGAAGTGTTCGTGTAAAGCCTGCCTTTCCGAAAAATGTAATTCTCTTTTTGAAAATGCATGCTTTCATCAATTATCCTTCATGTATTCATCATTTTAGAAAAGAGCAATTCTCATTTTTACAATGCACTGGCTATGCTTCCTTCTTGCCAGTAACATTCTGCAAATTCAGCAAACATTGCTATGCTATCAACTGTGGCTTTGCCTAGCAAATACTATGAAATAATTCCCAATAAGGCCCGAGAATTCTGGTATTTGATTTATTTGGAAACAATAGTATGTCAGTCCAAGAAAGGGCCTGAAGAAAAAGTCATGGAATATGCAGGAGGAGGATTGGTGGAAAAACCCGAACAGGGATTAACTCAGGGGATAACATTTGGACGAATGTTAATTAATAAAATCAATCATGACAGAATACTATTGCATACGGCGCGCCGTTGGAGGGAAATTATATAAGAGACAGGTAACACGCGTTGGGGCAGGAAACAGGATCCCCTCCGGTGATGGCGGCCATACTTCCTCCCGAAAATTCTTTCTGCTAATTCTTTGATTAGCCTCTCCATTTTCTTCTCCTTGTTTTCTTTTATGTCCATCTATTTTCCGTTGTTATCCCACTTCTAGGGTCGGGGCGCGAAATATCTTCTATAATATTTTCTCGAAGAAGTAACTCCTCTGCAAAATATCTTTTCAAAAAAGAAATTTCCAAAATCTGTCCATCACACCTGCCGCGGAGGTAGAGAAATACATGGGGCTTTCATAACTCCATATTGAAAAAAACCAAATCATCGATATTTCCTTGGCCTCGAGGTTGACTCCAGCAGTGAAGTACTGGAAGGAAAGTGATTTTTAACTAGTCCACATCCATCCATTATTTCGGTTAGGCTGTTCGAAAACCCTCTGTGTACCCTCTCTATCCAAAAATCAGTGTCGCCGGTCATATATGCAATCCAGAAGAAAGTAACACGAGCAGAAAATAATCAGAGACAGACTGAGAATACCGGATTTTTTGCAATTATATAACGTTTGAAATTTGAATAACGTATGATAACAGAAAAAGATGACGTATGAAAAGCAAGTAAACAACGCGTATTTATATCCAGACCGAGAGGGTAATGTAAAGGGGACAAGTAAAACAATGAATGAACCCCCTAATACTTAAATAATTGCGAAAGTGGACGAAGAAAACCTTCGGAGACAGTCTAGAACAGGGCCCGTCAACCTTCAGGTAGTCGGCAGCCAGTCTATTACTAGGTTCGGGTTAATCCTCTCATCCTAATGGGTACCCAATTAGCCAACCATTGTGAGCGAATAAGTCCCAGCAGTGACGATATTGCAGCCAGCCACGTAGAGTGGCGTGCCATTCGCATAAAAATGGCTGACCCGCCAGAATTGGCGCAAATTTTCAGTTTCAAATTTTAAATAGAAAATAGAAAAATTAAAATTTACAATAAAAAACCCTCAAGAATATATTTAGGAATTGGTTTTCGGTAATTATTATTTTCCTACCAAATAGTGCCACTCTAAATGTGAAAAATAAAAATTTGCCACGGTTATTTTTGGAAGATTCTATTATATATTATATTATATTCCTGATGGTTTTTTTCATCCCAATTTTGACCATTCAAATGTTGGCATTTTCCGTCACGTGGTACAAGTCAAACGGTTTTACTTGGGATATTTTTCGAATATTTCCTCGTTTGTTGCTAAGCAATGACAATATCCAATAAACAATTGGTACACCTTTCAAACGCCAAAACTGTCATTAGGAAAAATCAAGTTCAAAGACTTTACCTCGACATGAGCAGATTTGGAGGTGAATCCTTGGACATTATTGATCAACAAATTGAAAAAAAATGGAAAATTGAGATTTCCTAATAAAATCGTTTTACTGTTACCATATGAAATGCCACACATTTAATTGCTTGAAATTGGAATGAAAAAAAAAACCAGCCAAGTCCCCCTCGATCAAGAAAATTAATCGGATATTTCCCGAGAGTTTCGTTGCGTAGCAACGAGAAGGATAAGTTTTGCAGGTTAACAATCCTGAGCGCGAAGCGCGACGAAACGAAACTCTCGGGAAATATCCGATAATATTCAAGGTTTTAGGGTATTACTACTGAAAATTTTCTCATTATTTCTCTGGTGAGCCATACCTTATGCCTTGTGATTTCGATGAAATGCTAGAACGTAGGACTAGAAAATTGTTGAAAAAAATTACAAATTTGATATACCCAAAAAAAATATATTTTTTAATCAAGTGTCTGCTCTTGGCCAACATTATGGAATGTTGCTCAATGGAAACCGCGGGAAGGTGGTAGACGTCTTCCATCAGGGGTAATGGGAAGGAATGGAAGGTGAAGAAAATAGGGAAAAATTTAAGCCTAAATAATTCTTATTACTAATATATTTACAATAGTTCCATACCAACATAAGGTAAAATAACATACTAATATAAGGTAAAATATCTATCGACAAAGTCACAATAAAAACTGTCTAATCATAAAACTCTAATGCGATCGTTGAACTTGCATGGACTCTACCATTTTTTTGAAATGAGGTTTGTAATTACTGAGACTCACAAGCATAGCTTCTCTGAGGTTCTCATCGCCTAATGCCGACCTACTGGAGGTTTTAATTCGATTCATATGTGAAAAACCCGATTCGCAAAGATAGGTTGTTCCGAAAACAACACGCGCTCGTTTGTACGCTTCCGTGAGGTGTGGAAAATCATTATTGTCGATAATTATCTTCCACAATTCATCCGAACTGCACGAAGGTAAATCAAAAGTAATGAATTTTTCCATTTCAGCTAAAAGCAGTACCCCGTTTACGCAAGTAAAATTAACAATTGTGCTTTCTAAACGTTCAAGATCGTACATACACGCTTTAGGAGCCTGGAAAAACTGGCACAAGTATTGCAAATCGCCCATATCAGGGAACCCTTTATTTAAATCTTCATATAATTGTTGCGTCAATTCTGCGAAAGGCTGGCCATTAAACGATGTGTTGCCGGATCTTTTTACTATTGATTCTAACGCGGTGAACACAGACGGAACTATATTTTTATTAAAATTGCCCTGAATTCTTTTGATTAACGTTCTTAATGCTGTTACAGCCTGCACGTGATCCCACAAAAATTTCCCATTGCCCTGCATTCGGAGATTAATATTATTAACAAGTTTAGTCAAATCAACAAGATAAGCTAATTGTGTGAGCCACTCGAAATCGATCAATTCTTCATATTCGCAATCGAATTTTTTTTTAACAAAACTAATAATTCGCGGTGAATTCTCAAATAATCGTTCAAGCATCACTTCTTTACTCAACCACCTAACTTCGGTATAATAAAATAAATTTCGCGCATCTAATTCATTTACTTTTTTAAATTCTTCATAAAGTCGCTTGGCCAGCGGTTTCGCCAAAATTGAGTTCACAATTTTGACCACTAAATTCAAAACCTCGTCGATAGAAATTTTTTTCATACAGAGAGCTAATCTATGTAACATGCAATGCATAGATGTAAACGGCGGAAAATCCGAATCGTTACCGCATCGAGTGAGAAAACCTTTTAACTTTCCGGTCATATTTGCAGCCCCGTCGGTTGCAATTGAAACTAATTTTTGTAACGGTAATTTCGCCCGAATGAGTTCATCTTTGAACGCTTTGTAAATTTCTTCTCCCGACGCGTGTTTTTTAATCGGAAAAAGTGTCAGCATTTCTTCTACAATAGACATATCCGGTAAGGAAAAACGAACGAAAACTAGTACTTGCGCATGACCGGCGGTATCTGTTGACTCATCTAATTGCAACGAAAAATGATGACACTGAGTAATGTCATCAAGCCATTGCTCACGAAGATTGGAACCGATAGATTCTACCCTGCGTGCGATTGTTCGCGACGAAAGAGAAACTTCGCGGACAAACTTATTAACGCGATCTTCAATTTCTGTTTCTCCAAATAAAATATTAAAAACATCTGTTAAAATTTCTTTAAAATCTTCCCCGTCGGAAAATGATCTTTTCTGTTTGATTAAACGATATGCGGTGAGAACCGAGATGTGTGCACTCGTCGTTGCATCATCATTTATCAATGGTTTTTTCGGTGGAACGCTGATTTGACACTGACTTTTTAATGACGTGATTTTATTTTTACGGGACTGTGTGTGAAGCGGAAATTTCGCGTCGAAATCTGGATGGATTAATTTAAAATGTCTACTAATATTGAAGCTTTTCAGGTTGCCGAAGTGGTGGGCGCACAATAAACAAATAATCGCGTCGCCGATTTTACTACACGTATATAAATGTTCCCACTCGATTTGATATTTGTCGGACCGCGTGTCTTGTGCTGGAGACTCGAGATTGGCAGAAGTGTTTGACGTGCAATCATGATTATTTTTGGGTATTTCATCAAAACCCGTGCCCCGCCGTGGCTTCCAAAGACCGGATCTCATTCTGGCATGCTAATGAATGTAATGGAAAATTTTCGTCATACCCGGCATGTTATCCGAAATAGTGCCTTTTGATATTTGAAGTTTTCAAGCAACGGAACTGCTGCGAACACAATATCCAAATGGCTATCTCACCAAATTTTGAGCACATGTACAGGTGTTCCAACTAGGCTTTAAAATTATCAAGACGTAGCTCCTTCGCGGGGGGTTCCATGTTTTAGCAATAAAAAATTAAATTTTAAACTTTAAACCACACAAGTTTAATTCACAAACTTCACTTTCACAAGTTGAGCGCAAGTCGCGCAACTTCAGCAACACGTACATTGTTCTTCGCTTGCTCAAAACAAACTGATCGCAAATTGTTAAAATTTAAGTTTCAACGCAAAAGAGCCTTCGCTCCCACAATCCCCTCTTTCCAAATAACAATTTTTATTGCTAAACTAATTACGCCATTGGCTGCAGGAGTCCCGGGGGGAGGGGAGATCGAATCACGATCAGTAAGGGTAGGTAAGTACCCCATTCCTACCTGACCTCCCCGCACCCACACCCTAGCACTCTTATGATGCAGGTATGCACGTGCCAAGTTCTAATTGAAATTCGTTTCAATGTGACATTGCTCGGGTGCATTTTTATTAGCCCAATTCTAATATTTGGATTTCCAAGAAAGCCACTTTCAATATATTATAGTGCATCATAAAATCAGTCCAATTCCATCATTTAGATTTTCAGGAAATCCACCTTTACTATATGACAGTGCATCATAAAAACCGCTTTTTCCTTTGAGCATTACCATTCATCGAAAATCTCGGGCATATTTGTCATTTATTATGGGCTATCTCAGTTCTGTGCATTGCTAGTTTCTTCTCAGAATTCTTATTTTTATATCTCTTTATTCTTATTCATTTCCTCAGCAAGGACTATCACAACCATTGCTCATAATATAATAATTAAATCGTAAAATAATTCGTGGACAAATAGTGGTATAAGCCTTACACCACTATTCATCCACGAATTGTTTGCTTCATATTATTGGGTACAGTTACCGCTCCAGCTCAGGAATGGACAAGTATTTTATTTTATTTGTTTCATTGCTGCAAATATCGTCTGGAGACAAAATAATTGTCAAGGCAGATTCCGCATCATGAAAACATAAAAAAAAAATTTTTCCTCATATTGCTGCCTATTTCGAATAAAAAAAATTATATTTATAATTCAAATTGATGGAAAATCAAAATTCCCGCTCGATCGCACGGTGGCCCTCTGCCGGGATCGGTCGAACCAGAGCTCAAGCAGAGAGAGATATGGAATTAGAGCAGGTAGTTTTGTTAAGTGGATGAGGCCCCTCTCCCAGCTCTGACTAACGAAGGTCGGGAGCCGCGTGAGTCTAATGAGCCCAGGTTGCCGGGCCCTGGTCTAGAAGACTTGGCAAGTGAAGGAGAGGTAAAAATATTACGCGAGAGAGATAACGCCCAATATACACGACAGGCGTACAGATAATTTTTCTACGGTTATAATGTTTCTGGGCTCGAACGGTTCATCCGATCGGCACTGCTCGACATCTACCAGCGAGGAAATAACTCGCGAACATTTTCCCAAAATTTGGGGATTCCACCACGTATAGGGGCAGATATCTCCGTTTTTCCGACAAGGAATGTTTTAGACCACAACGGCACCTATGCTGACGAAGGCCAATCAAAAATAGTTTTTGCCTTCCACAGGTTTTTTCGACGGCGTTCTCAGCATTTTTAGGCGTCTTTCTGGCGAGCTAGCCGTGGTGTTTCAGTTAAATCCCGGCTGTCGAGTACTGTTGAACACCTCACATGAAGGGAAAACGTCGCTCATTCCGATAATCGAATAGGAACATTTGATACTCGCGAACTGGACAAATATCGGGCCTCCAGTAACCGGTCTTACTGGAATGGACAAAAAAGCAACTAAAAATATTTCGTCACCTTGGCACGTGTTGAATATGCCTGGTGGGATCCTCCCTTGACGTCGTTTCAGCTCTGGGGAAAAACTCGTCCTAACGCCCTGGCGTCCTGACGATAAAAAAGGGCGGAATGCTAGCCGCATCGGAATATCAGTTTTAGTGGGCGACAGGAGAAGGTACTGGCGACACAGCGCGCTAATAACTCCCCAATCAAATTTTTAACTAATGAATCAATTAAAATTAATTTTCCGCCAAAACTTTATATTTTACTCTAAAAACCCTACTAATTTACTCGAAAAACCCTATTAAACTCTATTACCATTGTAGCTAACCTCACCCCATGGATTCCCCGGCGATCTGTGGACATTACCGTAAATTTGTAAATGAGGACAACAGTGCGACAAACACAACGACTGCAGCAATTCAGTGGGGTGTTGATCATAAGCACCCCTACTAACCTTCTCACCGTGAACCGTACCCTCAAAATATCTTCATTATCTCTCCCTTAGGGGTGCAGGCACTCGCTGCCAGACGGTACCTCCCGGAGAGATTTTGCAAAACGGAAACCCAATTAATTGACGCCAGTTGTAAGGGGCAGAGATTGGAGAATTTTTTATGCTCCCTTCTCCCTTTTTTCAAGAAAGTGCACTTGTAGATGCAGATGATGGCACATGGTCAGTATGGTAGACTTCTCCAATTGATGCATCCGTATGCGGTATCACCTTCAAGAGCTCAAACATAGTCATAAACAGATCTCATGCAGGGGGTGATTATTGCGGTTTTAGGACCCAGGTAAAACATATTTATTATATTGCGCCTTGACCGCCTGTTTACACTTAACTAACGCAATTGTTGACTGATCTTCTGTTGAACAGGCTCTGTTGATTCTCATCCGCTATAATCGACAATAACTCGCCTGGTCGAATCCATTCCAAGTAAATTATCATATTCGGCATACAGCAAATGGTTTTCATTTGATTCTGTCGCTTTATTAAACCATACTTCAAGGCAAACACTTCCACTCCTTACGAGATTTCAATGAATGGCAGATATTGCAGATAAACTGCAATGGCACAATTTGCCCGACACTTGACGCCGTTACCATGATCACTAAGATGCGTTCCGATTCCAGCAAATAAGGTGCTGAAAGTCTCGTAATGTAGGAATCCCTCGCTGGTATAACGTGGCAGCAAAGGCTTAGTAGGTGCTCTGCGCTCCTCCGCATTCAAACGTAAAAAATTGATTCCAGAATTCTGCAAATTGAAGGGGGTCTTCTTTGTCATTCCTTTAAATCTGTTAGTTTCAACAGAGCCAATTATAATCCTCTTGGTCCCCTGTCCTAAAATGACCTTATCGATCGTCTCCTCTGAAATTCCCTTACGTAAAACTAATGCTTTGACTGCGATATGCGTCAGGGGATATTTTGTAGATATGCTTATGATAGGGTGTATTAGGGTCGGTGTATAGGCCGTCTAGGTGGGCAATTCCAATACCTCTGCCCACTCGGAATACGGAACAACGGCTAGGTGAGAGACTGGTGCCCCTGGGATCGCGTCGTGTTGATGGCCGTGGTACGGGTAACGGAATGATCGTGCTCTCGCCAAGTTATCTAGACTAGCGGGAGATTTCGGACAGTTGAGCACGAGCTCTCGATTTGCATGACGCGGAGGCCACTCGCTCTCGACAAAACTCGCATGGCTGAACAAGCGTAGCAGATGAGGGATACTGCATGCAGTGACGACTTTGTATCTCCCGGGTGCATGTGTCCGGAAAGCCATAGCCCGTGTGTCTGGAGTGTTCCAGTCGATCCGATATGCGTCGCCGTTTTGAGTAGCCCAGTTGCTTGGAGAGGGAATCCCCTTGGTCGGATCAGCCTATCAGCATCACAGGCGAGTATGACCTGATCCCGAATCGAAATACCCGAGGGCAGGACGAAGGCATCCAAACGTCTAGAAGGTCAGTAGAGGAACGGTACCGGTTCTGAACATAGGGATCTGAGCATCGGAAGGTGCCGAATGGGCCTGATTAGGCTGCGGGGGAGGAAAATGTCGGTTTCTGCTTAATTCGGTCGGTAATTGCGGGTTTTACTTTATCAGCTTGTGGTGGTGATACTTATTGCTACATTTTTTGGTCCGAAAGGGGGGGGGGGGATCTTTTTGTATCGGGCATATAATGTCCAATATGTGCTATCTGATGCCCGTTGCTTAATATTTAATATGTAATGTGTATGATTTCATATTAATGTCCATGATTTCATATTTAATTTGCAATGTCCGATATCTAATATCTCAGCTGACAATCATAGCGGAAAAATTTTTAGAGGAACTGTTGGTGACGGATTTCTTTTATGCTTCTGCGATAATGATAATTACAACAATAAATTAATTCATGATCTTGAAATTTTTTCTTGAAAATCATTATGAATAGAAACTAATAGCAAAGATCAATATTATTATTATTACTAGTATTTTTCAATTAAATCTGAAGAATTATTTTGAACTCGGTACTTCGCTTTCTCTCGCATTGAGATCAAAACACAAACTGCTTCCCCCCTCACGCGGCTGTGCGTGTCTACCGGAGAGTGGTATAAACATTGGCGGTGGTCTCGCTGGGGCATGTTGATGCAAAGATTCATATGAACAAGTGTAAGTGTATCAACCTCATTAACTGAGACGAGCGGAGATCGAAGAAATTGAAATTCGTAGGTAGAACAATTTCTTTAAAAAATCATTTCCTGCAGAAACTTGTCCGTTACAAATGTAGATGCTCCTTTAGCAATTACCAATCGTTTCCAAGAATCATATTTTGAAAGAGGGGCGGAGGGGATAAGGCTTATGAATTTTTTTCTTTTTAAAACAAATATAAGCAATCGATGTAAACTCTATACGTTTCTCTCATTGAGATCGAAACCTGAACTGATTGCACCACGTGGTTGTGTGTTTAGCGGTAAGCACGAACGCCTCGTATGAACAAAACACTCAGCCTCTTGGATGCGTCGTTTCGAAGTGGAGTAAATATTCCATGGGTCGAGAAGATGCTGCGATAGAACATAAGAAGTATAATGACCGGAAATGATAATTGTTACATTGAGCGGGGAGGTGGGACATGCAAACATAAACATGAGAAAATTTTTTGAACGCGTGAATCTATGTTTACGTACTATGACTCAAAATGCCAAAGAGATTTTGATAAAACAATTGAACCCCATAAAAAAATCCAATGTAACGTTTTTTGAAGCCGGTTTATTCGATAACATCATTATTATTATTATTATTATTTATATATGTTCATTTTAATAGAAAGAAATTGAATTTCGATTCTGATCTATCTATAGTTGAAAAACGAAATAGCAACTCATGTAGCAGCACCACAGAAGTAACAATAGCGCGCATTCATCTCTACCTTCAAAAAAAGTCTGATTTTTTTATCACTAACGCACAGTTGTGCATTTTCTTCGAAAAAATAATTGTCGACCTTTGGACAATTGTAAGCTTCCAAATTTACATCTGGGTAAGGATCACCCTTTACGTTAATTTTCCGATTATTCTACAGAAAACTGTGGAAATCTTTGCCAATGCCTTGGAATTACAGTCATCAACACTCTATAGTGCATTTAGAGGAAGTCCTAGCCTCACATGAGTTGCAATCGGGAGATATTCCACCATAACATCCGTCAGCCATGAATGCGTACAAATCATCAGTCTTCACAAAGATTGTACGGACTCCAACGAGTGAGAGATAAACTGCTGTGAGACTGTTGAATTGTTGAATAGCCGTTTAACCTGTGTATTCCACGTTAGCACAGGTAGTTGCATGAACCATTCCAAGGGTATGAGGACATTCTCCAGAAGACGCTGGCACGATAAACTGCTGTTACTTACTGCAGCAGCCCCCAATGATCAATAATATTCGTTGAAACTGCAGACCCAAGACATGACAGTAGTACACCGAACAGGTTCCCTCTATACCGTCCCCGATGCCCCTTCCCGCGTCTGCTCCAATTCTCTGGCAGCACTCGAGTTAATGAATTCCTCCCCCGACAAATGGTAAGAAAAGAAAAAGACGGACGTACTCAATAACCCCCCCCATTCCCCCCATTTTTTTTTAAATAAGTTTTTTTTATTTAACAATATATATGTACATTATTTACAACTTGAAAAAACTAGTATGAAAAAACAGTGGTTTTTAGGATTAGTTATCGCAGAATCATGTGGCCTGTCGAGGCTCTCGAATTCTTGGTGTAATATAATATATTATAATATTAATATTCTTAATTATTGGTCTATATTTATTTCAGATTTTATTGTCACTTAGTTGATGACATTCTATATGGCTATATAAGCCCATTCCTCCGATTGGACTGTAGAAGACCACGTACTATATTTCCTCCGCGATTTAAATCGATGGGAAACCATTTTCTCCCCGGGACTGGGACATGACACTATACGTGACGCAAATGACAGCCCCTATGCCGCCCATGGTGGGATCGTGATGACCTACCATCGGGTAGCCCTGTATTTTTATTGGCCCGAAATTTATCGAGATGTCCCAAAATTTATAAGATCGTGCCCCCAATGCTAAAGATACAAATCCAATCAGACTGGCCCAAAGGATTAATGAGAGAGAAAACTACCTCGGAACCCTGGTCCACTGTTGTGGCAGACATTATGGGCCCTTTTCCTCCAGTAAGAACCAGTATCGATACCTCCTAATTCTGGGAGACGTGTTCTCTCGATACGTCGTAATTAAACCCCTTAGAAAGCAAACACAAAAAATATCTGGAAAGCCTTATAGGACACCGTCATTTTACGCTAGGGAAAACCACAGTTTTTCTTTAGCGACAATGGAACGGAATTTGTCCGGAAAGAATTAGCGAAGCGCCTAGCCCAACTGGGCATAATTCACCTGACCACCCCTCCTTATCACCCCCGATCCAGCCCTGTCGAGAAAATCAACGGCTCAATTAAGGCAATGTTCGGAATTTATGCTGGCGACAACCATAGGGACTGGGACCAGCACCTACCAGGGTTGACTTTGGCGCTCAATACTATCCATTCATCCCTCGGAGCTTACTCTCCATTTTTTAATATGGGCCGCATTCCCCCACTCCCCAGTTCCCTAATCAACCCCCAGAGTGGTTCTATCGAACCCCCTGATGCTTCTCCCCCGGGATCCTGGCAAAGACCAATCGGGAAAATAAAATACTTTCATGATTCAGCACGCATATACAGGGTGTCCGACATAAAATTGTACACCCAAATAACTATTGAATGTGGGTAGTAATCGAAAAATCTTTCAAATAGAAGTTGTAGGGCTCCAAGTGGGAAAAATAATGAGATATGTTTTGAGCTTTTAAGTCTTCATGTTTTTATGCTACAAGCATAAGTTCATTTTTTTCATATGGGATCAAAAATTTTCTTGTAACAAAAATTGTTGTACTCGATGAGATGAATCTAATGATGTCACACATGTGTTTTTTATGCTTTCTGAGCTCAAAAATACTAAAAATGGAACTTGTCAAGGATATTCCAAATTCAGACACGATAAACAGAAAGTGGCCATTAAATAAGAACCAGTAAACACCAAAGTGTAAATACCAAAGCTATCTGGTGTACCTTAGTGTTTATTGTTTCTTAGTTAGTACGAATCGGGTCATTATTGAGTTCAGATTATTTTTGAGTGATTTCGCGTATCATGGTTTATTCCGCAAATGAAGTTGTGGATATTCTACTGGTTTTGGGAGAATGCCGAGGTGCATATCGCGCGACCGCTCGATTGTATCGACAACGGTACCGAAGCCGATTACGTCATCCCTTAGCTTCATGCATTCCGATTATCGAGAGAAATCGTCGAAGAGGAAGAGTTCTGCAACGACGACAACGACAACAACGGATGAATCCTGACAATCCTTGTACGCTTACCGTTTTGGCCATGGTTCACATGAACCCTCACATCTCTTTAAGAGGAATTGAGAGAGATTCAGGTATTCCACGAAGCACAGCTCACGATATTTTGAAATCGAACCGTTACCATCCATATCATATCAGATTGACACAAGAACTGTCTGCAAAAGATAGACAGAATCGTGTTGCTTTTTGACAATGGGCCATAGGGATCTTGAACGAAAGTCCCAAGTTTTTCCAAAATGTCCTTTTCAGTGATGAAGCCACGTTTAAAAGTACCGGCGCATTAAACCGTCATAATTCCCATTATTGGTCTATGGAAAATCCTCACTGGACTCAGCACATTGACCACCAGCATCACTGGAGTGTAAATGTGTGGTGTGGCATTGTTGATGGGCAAGAGATTGGGCCGTATTTTTTCAACGGAACAGTCACCGGTCAACGCTATTTTCAGTTTTTACAAGATGACCTCCCAGTTTTATTGGAACATGTACACTTTGACACAAGACTAAGAATGTGGTTCGAACAAGACGGTTCGCCAACGCATTTTGCACTTTGTGTAAGGAATTATCTCAATGTTCTGTTTCCTCGTCGTTGGATCGGCAGAGGTGGTCCTGTTCTTTGGCCTCCGCGATCTCCTGATCTAACTCCACTTGATTTTTATTTATGGGGCAACATTAAAGATGTAGTCTACAAAAATCGACCAACGACTGCAGAAGACATGAAAACACGTATCAGAGGCGCTGTTGCCAACATTCCTCAACAAGCGCTTCGAAATGTTGTGCAGAGTTTCCGACGTCAACTTGAGTTGTGTCTTGAAGTGAATGGTGGGAACATTGAGCACTTGTTGTAACGTCTTTCTAGTAGAACAATCCATTGGCGCCTTTTTGTTTCTCCTTTATTTTTCTGTTTATCGTGTCTGAATTTGGAATATCGTTGACAAGTTCCATTTTGAGTATTTTTGAGTTCAGAAAGCATAAAAAACACATTATGTGTGACATCATTAGATTCATCTCATCGAGTACAACAACTTTTGTTACAAGAAAATTTTTTATCCCATACGAAAAAAATGAATTTATGCTTGTAGTATAAAAACATGAAGACTTAAATGCTCAAAACATATCTCATTATTTTTCCCACTTGGAGCCCTACGACTTCTATTTGAAAGATTTTTCGATTACTACCCCCATTCAATAGTTATTTGGGTGTACAATTTTATCTCGGACACCCTGTATATGGGTGAAGCCTTTGAGAAACAGGCAAAGCGATATGATAAGGGTCGGAAGACGCCGACCCCAAATATGAGGGGCCTTATCAGCTCATAATTGTAATTTCACTAATTGCTACGACGTAATTTTCAAAGGTTCACGGGACCCTTTGTCCATTAGCCCGCCCTCTGGCACCAACAACCCCAACAGAAAATCAAAATTCAAAATGTTAGGCGCCAGGTCAATTTTTAGCGGAATGATCGCCATATCGAAATCCGTCTCCACTCTCCGCTTGAATTGCTCCAGTAGCTCACATGTAGAGATTTAAAATAATCGGAAGCTGAAAGGGGATGCAACTTGGATTGACGAAAAAAAAATAAATAAAATACTAAATTTCAGAGAGAACTATTTTTAATTAATTGAAAAAAATCAGTCTCGATATATTAAAAAAAATAAATAAATAAATCCCCTTAAATCAACTAAGCGTTACTGCACACAATGTAATTTTATAAAGTCACCGTCGTCTAATTAGAATTAAACCAATATTTTCTGCAGTCTAATAATGTTAATCAAAATCAAATAAATAAAATAAATAATCATAGAATCGTCAAATAAGTCAGAATAATAATGAAAAAAAAATCACACAACTAACTCACGAGACTCAAGTTATCAATGTCATAAAAGCAATAATAATTAATACATAACAACTGAGTTATGAAGCTCAATTGCTAAAGTCGGAAAAGTCACAAAGTTTTATCAGAAATAATTTTCAAGAAATTGTCACATCAATTCAATGACTCGAAAGAATAACGCGAAAATCGATAAGTCTACGTGACCTCGGATATTCGAAAAATACACAAAATAAATACAAACTAGAGACAAATATTCCAAAGTTACAAGATCTTGAAAGCAACAAACTTAAATAAAATTCAATAGCGAGGTTTCACATTTTATCGCGACGAAAATTATTAACCAGAAGTCGCGAAACTTTCAAATTCAATAGAAAAAAAAATCATTGATATAAAAAAAAAATGTTTGAAATAACATATTCGAGAGGGAAAGGGTCACAAAATTCACTGATTCGAGTGGCCAGAGATCCCTGATAAAATAATTAATTTAATAGTCCTACAGGACTCGGGTATTATATTTCTAGCCCGGCCTTTGTTGCCAGTCTTAACAGATCCGTTGCATCCTTGTTCACGACTTGATTTGCCGTGGGGAAGGCAGTTCCTCACTACCGCCGTCTTGTCGCTGCTAGAGCCGGACCGTCACATACAATGTGTAGACTGTCCTCTCTTGTTTCATTACAAAATCGGCACCACTCATCCGAGTCCATGTCGACGACTCTGCAATGTTCTATAAATCTGCCATGTCCTGTGAGCAGCCTGATAGTAGTGGCCAGAATCTTCCTGTCCATGGCCAGTAGGTATTTCGACCTTTTCTTGCTGGTGCCAGACTTGATTGCTCTGGCCTTCCTGCAGATCTTTGTGTCTTTCCACCGCTCCGATTGATCGCGTCGGAGCTTTTCCTTTGTGTGGCTTACACCCACCACATGGGGGACTCCTACTGGCGAAGACTCATCCGCGTTTGTTGCCCCTTGCTTCGCCAACCCATCTGCCGTTTCGTTGCCGTGGATGTCCTCGTGACCTGGGACTCAGGCAAGGGTTACCTTGTTGCTGGTTCCCAATATTTCCAAGCTCTGCATGGTTTTCCAGACCAACTTAGAACCAATACTGGATTCGAGAAGAGCTTTTATAGCAGCTCGACTATCTGTCCACACAAAAATGTGTTTGTCGATTGTCCTCCGGGAAACCGGAAGCTCTGAGCACTTTTTGATTGCCAGAACTTCCGCTTGGAATACAGTGGCCATAATTCATAAGGACCAGTTGCACCTGTAGTTATTTTCTGGCCCGTACAGTCCTGCTCCAAAGCAGCCTCTGTATCCTGAGCTATCTGTATACCAGTGCATGACATTGGTGCCTGTTTTCTTTACAGTTTCCCAGTTCTCCCTCTCAAGGGTGTAGGTTTTAAAGGTCTTCCTAATTTGGTAGTTCCTGTTAATTCTATCTTGACTCATGTTCCAGGGATTGTTGTTGACGATGTCAAGCTTGGCGTGTGCCGCTTCGGCTGACGTCCATTCCCTCTGACACATGCGTCTATAAACTGTTGTTTCTACCCTACTCAGCACAAGATGATCAAGTGGAGGCAGGTCCGGGGCAATTTCTAGGGCATCTGTGGGTGTCGGTCTCATGGCTCCGGTCGCTGCCCTCACCAAATTTCCCTGTAGGCATTTGAGCCGGTTCCGTATCTCCACCCTCTTCGCCCAGGGCCACCGGACTACAGCGGCGTACATCAGCCGCGGCTGCAGAACCATCTTATATAGCCATAGACTGATCTTTGGTCTAAAACCTGAGTCTCCAGGTGCAACTGGTCCTTATGAATTATGGCCACTGTATTCCAAGGGGAAGTTCTGGCAATCAAAAACCATGGCTCTTCTACATTGCCCATCTGTGTCTCTATGTGCTCCCTCCAGTGGAGCTTGGCGTCCAGTTGAACACCCAGGTAGCTCACTGAGGTAGCATAGGCAATCTCTTCACCCACTAACCTCAGCGGGTCCGGGTTCATAACTTTGTATTTCCTGGTGAATATCATAGCTGACGTTCTTTCAGGGTTAACTGAGAGGTTCGCCCTTCTACACCAATTCACCATTGGTCTCAGAAAGTAGTTGAATTTATCTCTCAGCACATTGAGGAATTTGTCCCTAGCGATAATGGCCACGTTATCCGCGTATTCATACACCAGGCAGCCCTGTTCCCTCAGTTCTTCTAAGGAGCTCGTCCACGATGAGGCACCACAGCGCTGGAGATAGAACTCCGCCGTGTGGACACCCACCCTTCGGACTACCTCCTATCTGTATGCCATTGTGATCGGCGGTTAAAGACCTGCTCACCAACCTGCTTTGTGCCCAGTCAATGATGGTTTCTAGAAAATCCTTTCTTGACATGGTTGTTTTTATCACCTCATTTCCTTTGCGGTCAAAGGCTCCCTCAATATTGAGGAAAACGCCCATTGCGTCACCTTTGCCCATATCTTCTCCTCAACCTTTGCCACTAGGTTCCGCACCTCCCTGTAGGCGCACTGAGCAGAAGGCAGCGGTCTGGCTATTACCAGTGAGATTTTAATGTATCTATCCATAAGCATCTCCATTGTTTTTAAAATAAAGCAGATCAGGCTGATGGGTCGAAAGTCTCTTGGGTTGATATAGCCGTTTCGGCCGGGTTTGGGTAGAAACACTATTTTTTATTCCTCCCAAACTCATGGTACAATTCTCAGTGCTACACTGGCTCTTAGAATTTTGGTAAAAGGCCCCAGGATGATATCCATTCCCCTTTGTAATAACACCGGGTAGATACCATCCAGTCCTGGTGCTTTCACTGGTTTAAAGGACTTAATCGCCCATTCTACGTCCTGTGGGTACACGATTTTGGATGCTAGAGTCCAATTCTGTGGTTTATACGGTCTCCCAGTTTCCTTTGCGGTCTCGTTCGCGCTTTCCGTGCTTGTGAAGCCAGAAAAGTGCTCCTCAAGCAGGAGTCGAAGAGATTTTTCCGAAGTTCAGGTATAGCTGCCATATGGCTTCATTAAACAGTCTAGATTGGCGCCACCCTGACCCCCCAGTACTCTAACCAGCCTGGAGGTCTCGGACAGGTTCTCGACTCCGTTGCTGAACTTTTCTCAGCCTTCTCTCCTCGCATTCGCCGGGGCTTTGTTGTATTTTTTCTGGAGTAGTTTACGTTCCTCCATGGCCCTCCTCCTGCGTAGGTTGCTGCAAGAGTTTTTCAGTTTGTTGCACGCCCTTTGTACCTGGTCCCTTAGGTTAGCTAGGGTTGCGTACCACCAGCTCACCTGTTTGGTTCCTTTCATGGGGCGCATTGCACAGTTGTTTTCAAAAGAGCCTCTGATTGCTTCTCCGAAAGATTCGGCCGCATATTCCAGTCTCTCCTTATTCTCGAACCTGCTGGGGATGTCCTGGATCCTCAGTGAGAGCTCTTCCTTGTACCTCGCCCAGTCCGTTTTTTTCGGATTTCTCTTCCGAATAGAGTTCACTCCGCCACTCAGCTTGAGGCGTATTTGACCATGGTCAGATCCCGAAGGTTCTTTAGAGAATCTCCCGTCTCTAACCAAGTCCACCATGCCTGCTGCGCATATGGTGATATGTAGCACTCCCTGCCTTCGGTAGTCTGTGAAGGTCGGCTCGCTCCTCCTGTTCAGGCGTAGCAGGTCGTTGACCATCCTGATGCCGTGGAGGGCTTCTCTTCTGGCACTGATGTTTGAGTTTCCCCACCCCAGATCGTGAGAGTTCGCATCGCATGTATCATCAATGGCTTCCATCCCTTTGACCAAGATACATGCCCTTCTTCGGTGTTCCCTGGGGTTCGCGTGGAACAATCTCCCACATCCAGCTAGGCCTCTGATAGTCCCGTCCACCAACCACGGTTCCTGGATGAGAGCTATGGCTGTTTGCATCCCAGCAAGCATCCGGCAAAGTATGGCGGAGGCACTTTTGCTGTGATGCAAGTTGAGCTGGACTCCTATTTTGTTTCCGCGGATTAGGCTTTTGAGCCACGTCCCCGTCTCTTCATCTGAGCATCCAAAAATGACTGCCCCGTCTGGTAGATAGGCTGTGCCGGTTCTGGACAAACTGCATGTCATTCCAGAACTGCAGGCGTATGGGGGGTGAGTCAGACTCCCGCGAGCCTAGGTGTATGACTCACTATTAAGGTCATGATGTCATCCAATTCCTAGAATAAGAAGAACGTGCCGAAAGCACGTTCTCTTTCTCTCAAGGTTACCCTATTCCCAGAATGATTAATTCAATTGTGGGAACAATGGGAACGCGCCTAATCTTATGTCGTCAGCGGAATGTTTGGTGTTGTGAGTGATGCTGCAGATTGTGAGTGCTTTGGCTACTGAATCTATGCAACACAAGCATTTTTATGAGTATTTATGCTGTGACGAACACGGTTCCGACAGTTCACTCTGAAGTGCAGTCAGTTCTGGAAAGACTTCCTGAATAATCATCATGGCTGTCTTGGTTGACGTGCACAGGTTCAAGGCAGGCGATAACGGGTTTATCTTGAAGGAGTTAGCAGGGATACGCTTGATGAATCCTTTCGAGCGGTTCAATTTATTGTTCAAACCGCCATTCCCGTACAGCTGTTTTTCCGACACCTACAGGAAAATGAATTCATGGTGCATGCGGAACCATCATGGTATTGAATGGTGTGATAGAAACATTCCTTATAACAAACTGAAGGAGCGGTTCAATAATCTTTTGGGGAAAAATACAACAAAAGTTTATGTGAAGGGCTACGAGAAGAAAATATGGATCGGAGAAATAACGAAAATAGCTTTCATTGATCTGGAGGATATGGACTGCCCACCATTATATCTGCTCCAAACGCTCCCAGCCATTCCACATCAGGAGCAATGTCATAATAACTGCACAAAAGCCTATAATTGTTCACTCGAAAATGTACAGCGATTAAGACTCTGGTTTATAGAAAATAAGTTGTAATTCCATTAATAAAATAGTCAAGTTTTAACATTATATGACTTTTATTGATTTCAAAAATTTTTACGATTCTAATTTTACATAGATTTATGTCACCTTCCTCACAGTATTACTTAGCGGTTGATATTCAATGATATGGTCAGGTAATATCAAACAATATGCAACTGTAGCATTAGGGAATGCTACATTTGATTCGAATTCCAAACGAATATCTACAGGTCCAGACTTTAAAAAGTCATTCTGACTCGAGCAGTCAATTACAATGAGTGGGGCTGTTTGTATGAATTTGGATCGCGATAATAATGGTTCAGGCTCTTTGTTGTAATAAGACGTTTGGAAATTCACATACATATCATATAAGATTGCGAACTGATTTTGCCGAACATCTACATTCATGTTACCATATGGGTAACTTTGAGAATTTAAGAACAATTTTACGTCTCGAATATTACAATGATCGAATTTACTCACGTCTGAGAGTGAAATGTTTTTTCTTCCAGTTTGGAAGCCTACAATGACATAACGAAGTTTTGCTGGTTCAGTTGATGTCTTCACTGCCCATACATGTTTACTCGTATTTGGTATGAGTGGATACTCATATAATTCCCATGTTAGAAAACTTATGGAAATAATAGGATCATTGCTGATGTAGTTCAACAATTTTATTTTTTTATCATATGCTGCTTTAACATAAGGCATTAACCACTCGATTTTGGTCAACGCAATATTGAATGCTTCAGCTTGCGCTCCTTCAGCTGGTGCAGTTTGTACTATTGCATCCAAAGTCCCGCTTGAACGTACCAGAATGAGTTCATATTTTGCATTCACAATTATATGATTGTAGTCTTCAGCAAATCCGAACAACATGTTCAGTTGTATGGAGATATCAAAGAACCCATTCACATCGATTATTACACTTTCATCATCTTTCAACCAACCAGCATTCTCCATTTGAGGAAGCTGATTGGAACTCTGCGACAGATAATTCGTCATCAAAGTGGTCAAGCCAACACCTTTAGAACGGTCGATTTCAACCGTATTCAACTCATAACGAATCTCTTCAAACAAATGACACACATCACAACTAGTCAATCTTGTTTGAGTTACGTTGTCTCCAGCAGCAGTAGTGATCCTACCAGAAATATGGAGGGAACTTTTACTCGGAAGCATGCATCTTGATGTTGGACAGTGATGCGAATTTCATCAGAATTATTGAAAGTATTGGATGCATAAGGTTGATGGGCATGTATTTCATAATGAGCGATGGAATCATTAAAAATGATTGTATTATCTATTTTTAGAATATCCATCGTTATATGATGATACTTTCCAGCAGCAACAACAAAAACAGAAAAATTGAGTCTTCATTTTATTTTTCGCCGGAGCTTCAATCTCAAAGTCTTGAGGAATTGTTGATTTTGTTTCGTTAATGCTTTCTTCTTCTTCTCCCCCGTCCTGAGCTTCCTTCTCTGAACCACTGGAGACGTTATTCGGTGATCTGCTGGATGATGACTGTGAGCGGTCAAACATTTCAATCCCTTTTGTTAACTCTTTCCTATTTTGGTATGATAAATGATACCCATGATATACTGTGTATTACAATGACTTAATACGCAGTTTCTCCCCGAAAATTAACCAATTTACCCTCCTGATCAACTATCTTCAGCTCCAGGTGATCTATTGCTCTGACGGCAATCGGTAGGTAAATAACGCTTCATGGCTTTTCAATGATCTTATGTCCCGGCGGAACCGTAGGAAAAAACTCATGAATCGTGTGCAGTTTTCGCTCATTTGTGTAGGAGCCTGAGGGTATATTACACCCAACACGTAAAGAATTTATTGAAAGGATGGCTACAGGTTGATCAGATGTATGGAGCAGGTTTGAAGTGAGTATTCGCTGAGTGAATCCCAAAATTGAACCAATGCTATCATCAGGAATGAAATTTATTTCTTCATTACATTTGATTTCACTGCATAATGTATTATTATTGGGTGTAATAGCAAGATCTACACTTTTCATTGATAGTACCTCCTGAAGGTATTTTTCAATACTTTCAAGTTCATAACTCTCTGTAGGGATTATGATGACATCACCTCCAACATAGAATTTATTCTTCCCTTCATCAATATTAGGGATTAAGTGGAAGGTGAATAATTCAATTCAAGTCCGAGGACATAATTGTGTCTCCAATGTAGGAGAACTTGCTGATAGTGTTAACGTAAATAAATTACTCATGTTGATCAACTGAATTTTCTGAGGGATGTGAAGTATATTTATAGCTCATTATTCAGGAATTTTAGACTCATTGACAAAATCAATGAGTTCTTGCGGTGGTTTCAAATTCCCGAAGCTATCGAAATATGTAATTTTCTTCCGATTTTTCCTATAAGCTACCCAATGCGTTCCAGATCCATCTTTGTCATCCAGATTGATGACTGCAGCTTCGAATTGCCATGAACCATCCATAGGTAAATTATTTCTCATGAACACACCTCGAAAATGCGGAATTTCCTATTTTTTAGCATATTTCAATAAATCGCGATCGGTGAGTGCACGATGTGGTAGCTTTACAAGTCCTTTGGTTTGAGATACAAACACATACCGCTTTTATATGGTGTGTAACGTGGTATTTTACCAGTTACTGGTTCTCGACCGTTTCGCTATTTTAGGGACTTCCACCAGACGGGAAGTCACCTTCAATGGCGAGAGTTTTGAGAAGAGAGGAGAACATATGTTTGATTGTATTTTGCTTTATTTTGAATTATGCGCCACCGCGTTCCATTCTGAGGACATCGACGAGGATCACTGGACCCCGAGAGATGTCATCGAACTCCTAATTTCTGATGATAACTGGATTTTCGATGTGGCCGACAATGGAGCCACAATCCAGCTATCAATTACCATGGAAGTGACGTCACGGAAGTCACTGGATTAATTTTTACAATTTATAACATCTCATTTCTGATTAAATTCTCTGACTTTTCCGATAGCAATTGAGTTTCGTAACTCAGTTGTTTTATTTAATTTATTATTTCTTTCTGACAACAGCAACTTGAGTCTTGTGACTCAGTTGTTTCATATTTATTCATGTCTGACTTATTTGACTAATTTCTTTTATTATTTATTTATTTAATTTCTTTATTATTTATGGCCTTCACAAATATTTATTGAATTCTTGACTAGACAACAGTGATCTTGTTTTATGAATTAAATTCGTGTTTCGTAACACTTGGTCGATTTTAGGGGATTTATTTAATTATTTTTTTTGGTATCGAGATTATGATTTTTTTTTATTTTATTAAAAATTGTTCTCCCCGAGAATCTTAATAATTTATTTACTCTATTAGAGATCCCAGTTGCATCCCCTTTCAGCTTGCGATTATTTAAATCTCTACGTAACGAGCTACAGGAGTTATTGAAGCTGAGAGTGGAGAAGGATTTTGTTTACGGTGGTCATTCTGTTTTTCAATGACCTGGCGCCTGACTAAATTTTCTGATTTTATTTTTGGGGTAATTTGGTGCCAGAGGGCGGGCTGATGGACGAAGGGTTCCGTGAAACTTCGAAAATTACGTCGCAGGTGATAAACGCAATCCTTTGCCGAGAGCGATCGCTTCCATAGTTTCGTTATGACGCTTATTTTCAGCTAGTTGTTGACGTGCACTTTTCGCATCAGTAACAGCTTTTGCTATTCCTGCTGCACCACCTGCGAGTGCTCCCGTAGCGCTTAAGCCTGCAAAGAGCGGTATCAGATATGGTAGAACACCTCCCACTTTTTCAGACATAGGCATGATGCGAGGCAATTGGATTTTCTTCCTGCCTCCATGCATTTTGACTGCTGCACGAGCACCTTTCAAGGCTGCCTTTATAGGATCATCCATTCCTAATGTCATCGATGCTTTGGCGGAATTATCAATTTTCCGAAAGCTGACTTTCGACTTTCTAGATTTTTATTTTCCTCCTCCTCCTCCTCGAACACATCCCATTCCGAACTTTCTCTGAATTTCCATTGCTGTTGCTACTCCTAGAGCTACCGTTCTCTCTCGAATTCCAGTATCCCTAGCAATAACTCGCCGCCAAGCCTTTTGCTGCAGTGCTTTGTCAGCAGCGGAACGTTCAACCAGATTATGAGCACTCTTTGAATAAGCAATATCATGCGCTTTACAAGCTGTATCAAGGGGATTTATTCCAGGATCACCTCGAGTTAGTCGTTCTGCTAATTTTGTTCCAGGACCACAATACTGATAGCCCGGCACATGTAATTCGATGGGGAGCTTGTTAATAATTTTGTTCAGTAGACTCCTTCCGCGAGGTCTTCTCCCAGTCATCGCAAGTTCGCGAGTGTGAAAAAATTGATAAAACTGGATCATTTATAGCTGTTGTAGTCATTCTCATAATGAAAGTCGAAGAACAAACTATAAAATTACCGGTGATAAATTTTGATGAAATAATACATAATGCAGTACAGAGAGTTGAGAAACGTCATGGGGAACTATCACCAAACCATGTGCGGGCTATCATTTGCGGACCATCGAATTGTGGTAAAACGAATGTATTGCTGAGCCTCATTACCGATCTCAATGGCTTATGTTTCGAGAATCTGTATATCTATTCAAAATCTCTAAATAATATCAATAAATATCAATTCATCGAACGATTATTGAAATCTATCCCTGAAGTTGGATATTTTCCATTCAGCGAGCATGAAAGCCTTACAAGACCTGAAGATACGAAAAGGAATTCACACATGATTTTTGATGACGTTGCTTGTGAAAAACAGGATAATACGAGAAATTTCTTTTGTATGGGTCGGCATTGTGATGTGGACACCAGACGTACACTCATATTCCAAAACACCTCATACGAGATAACACCAATTTCTTGATACTTTTCAACCAAGATGAGAACAATTTAAAGCATATTTAAAATGATCATGTCAATACGAATATGACATTGACAGATTTCAAGAAAATATGTTTGAACTCTTGGAAAGAGGAGAATCATGGTTTCATCGTCATTGATAAGTATAGAAACGTTAATGATGGTCGATATAGCACAGGATTCAATCGCTTTATCACTATAAATAGCTCTGAAGGGTCACCATAAGTGTATTCAGTTTCCAACCACCACTCACTCAGGATGAAGAATATAGATATTTCTAAAGAATTGAGTATTCTAACCGATATTGCGAAGGTTAGCGATACTATCAGGAGAAAGTGCAAAGCGATAAAATCGCAACGCTGTGCAATGGATGAGCAGATGAATGAAGCACTGAAGCCTGTGATAGCTCCTCTCAAGAAAATGGTTGAAACATCAACCCTACCAGCCGCACCTCTATATGCTTCTTCACCACTTCAGCAACAACACCAACAACATACACTTGAAAACAAAGGGCGGTTCTTGGGAAGGTCTCCATCATCATCATCATAATCATCATCATCATCATCACGAACAGCCTCTTTCAATGATGCGACTGATGGTGCTGAAGAGGATAGTATTATAGTATGCGATGATTCTAGTGATAATACTGCAAACAATAGCGCTGAAACTTACGTTCCATCAAGATTGTCACACTACCATATGCAGAAGAAGAAAGCCATTCACCAAATGTATTGGCAAATGAGTACATAAAAAAATTTAATAATGCACGAACTTTAGAGAAACTGGATACGCAATATGGGGTGCATTTTGATGCTAGAGTGAACAGTCTGATGATTGGGAATATGAAGGTAGAAGAATTTTGGGAGAAGATAATCAACATTAATGGACATCCTTTTCAACCAACAGAAGGGCTTTTGGCATTATTATTCATGAAAGTTCCTAATAGAGAAGTCATTTCGGAAGCTGATTTCAATGATTATGCTCACATCATACAAATGACGAATGCATATCGATTGGGCTATCAATCTAATGAGGGAATCAATGTAACTCGTTATCACAAATATATGCGGATTATTAAAAAATTGATTGATCATGAACCCATAATAGGGAGTGGTTAACCGCACAATATGCTGCTAACACCCGGTAAAATTAATGATCTATATGGGGATGATCAAAGGAATTGGTTGACCGCCTACGCTTGCTGCTGGCTTCACAGCAGGCCGGGAATGGTAATCATAATAATGAAATCATGTCAATCATTGAAGAAATGCATGAAGCTGGAATAGTTTATTAGATCATATAAAGACGCCCTCGAGCACAATCGCATTATGAGCGTTTGGACGTTAATTGCCAAGTCATAATCAAAGAAGGGGGATCAATCGCGGTCTTCCCGGATTAGGATTCAAATTGACTGTTGATGGTCAATATGATAAGAACTCGAAACGATTATGTAATGTTGGACATGCAGTAGCAGAAAATGATGTCATATCAAAGAAAATATTAGATTCAGCAATGGATGAGCTCCGACACCTTCTGAATTATGATCTGCTAGCGTTGAATGACAAACTGAATAAACTATCTGACGCAATCGATTTTCTGCAATCTGCAGGTGATCGAATGAATGCGAATGACTAATCTCCTAAGTACTATATAATCGCCCCTCTGAAGAATATCATTCATATTATGCGATAATGCAAGGAGAGAAAGTTCAACTGATTCGAGAGCTGCATAGACCCGGAAGACGAAATTATCCACCTCGGAAGGTTCACGTTCGCAGCATTGATGAAACATGGCAAGCTGATCTTGTGGATACGAAGGCTTACGCCAGCAGTAACCGCAATCATCAATATATTTCAACGATTATCGATATATTTTCAAAATATGCATGGGCTGTACCAGTTAAGACAAAAAATGCTTTGGATGTTACTAAAGCCATGAAAGTGTCTTAGCTCCAGGGCGCATACCGAAAAAACTGCAACTTGACAATGGGAAGGAATTTTATAATCAACATTTCAAGAAATTCATGAAACAGAATGATATCCACCTGTATTCTACGTTCAGAAATTTGAAAACATCGATATGTGAGCGTCTCAATCCAACGCTCAAAGAGAAAATATGGAAGCAGTTCTCATTACACGGCTCGCATAAGTGGCTACAAGTGCTTAAAAAGCTGGTTTCAGCATACAATAAGACAAAACATAGAAAGATAAAGATGGGACCTTCTAATGTTTTTAAAGCTAATGAACATGAAATCCTTCTAAAGTCTTTCAGAGATTTAAAAAACTATAATGGGGGAGAGAAATTCAACCTTCACGATCGAGTATGGATTAGCAACCGTAAACATTTTTTCGATAAAGGTTATACTCCAAACTGGACAACTGAAGTATTGACCATTAGACTTGTACAAAAGACAAGTCGAACTTCATACCTGCTCGAAGACTTAAAGAAAATCCCATCCATGGAACTTTTTATGAGAAAGAACCTGGTAAAGCTCAATATCCCGATGTGTACTTAGTGGAGAAGATCATTAGGAAGAGAGGAGATAAAGTGCTAGTGAAATGGTTAGGATTTGATCACGCTTATAATACTTGGGAACATGTGAAAAATATCATATGAATAAAGATAATCAAGTCAACTGAATTTTTATACAATCATTTATTTCGCTCCGTAGTTGCAGACATTTCATAACCTCATGAAAGAATATCGGTGGTGTTAGGGATAAGTATTCTTTCATCATCACACCAATTTAGGGCTATCTTAGTTTGTTGAATAGAATACACTTTATGTTTTTTACTGCGAATCAAATACTGAGGTCGACTCAAACTTTCATACTTGAACAAACAATTCTTGTAATCATCAATGGTGATCGTATTCAGTGCAGATTTCTTGATGCCTTTTTGCTTATTTTTGATCAGCATGATCATCAAAGATTTTGAAACTATACACTTACGCTCTTAAACCGACAAATTCCTCCATAATTCGACAATTACACTCATCTTTCATCAGACCCAATACCTTTTTACTTAGCAATTCAATCCCCTAAACATTTTTCGGTAAATAATCTGATGTATCGAACTTTGCACTATCTCACTGGATATAATCATAAAAATTCGGAACCGCAAATTCATATATTAAACTATCTGTATCAGTATATAATAATTTTGCTCTACTTTCAAAAGTTTTCAGTACGTATTCATAATGAAAATCATAAATGAATGTTGTTGATAGGTCACGAATTGAGAACCCTGCATAGATAGGTTTATTGAAATATATTCTAGTTTGTCTCAATTCAATGATTACCATCATACCATCATCGAATATGAGACTGCTATGAAAATTAGGTTTTGCTATTAAAGCCTTCGCATTATATAGCCCAGCCCATTTGGTGACTAATTTCACATTTTTTCGTTTGCGAACATTCTCCATTGTTTTCCAAAGACAGCATTGTTCATTAATTTGAAGGAATTCTTCTGAAAGTCATTGGTAGCACGCTTCCGTAACTCTGTATTCAAATCAATATAAGGTGTGACGAGGCACTTTATCTAGCCCCTCCCCTGCTCCCTAATAATTAAAACTGTCCCGGTCAGTTGAGTATTAGGTTAAGACTAGGTTAAGATAGTTGATTAAGGCCAGGTTAGAAATCCTGTCGTCGTTCCCACTCCCGAAAGATTCCTTCCCTTTGCCCCGCGCCCTACCTCATCGCCACACTCACGCCCGGTAGTAACATCGTCGCACGAGAGAAGGAGAAACAGGACCCCCCCCCCCCCCACCCGCCGTTCCCCTCGTCACCACACGCGCCCGATTAAGAAATGAAAACCCCCCACGACTACGTCACAGCCCACGTGACCCCGGAAAGAAGCAGGACATTTCCGAACAATAGGGAAATTAAAACTAATGACAAGGACACTCGATGACGAGTGTCCCCGATTGACCCCGATTATCACCGATAATCGGCGAAGAACGAGCACGAGTGATGCGACGCCATCACTCGTGATACAGCTGCCCCCGTGTAGAGAGTAATTTGAGAAGCTATTTGTTGGAGAAAGTTCTAGAAGTTATTGTTTGGAATTATTTTGAGGAGTTAACTGGAGAATTATTTTGAGGAGTTATTTTGGGAGTATTCTGTTCGAGGGAGAGTGGATACTCGTGTGTGGAGGATTTCCATTAGAGCCGGGAGCGAGGACAAGGAGGAACAACAAGTGTGGATTATTTTGTTTGGAAGAGTTCCCGTACCCCGACGATTTTATTTGGAAGGATTAGAGTAGCCTCCATCCCCGTGAGTACCTTTCAGTACCTATCCCGCCCCAACAAATATCAATGCACCCCCAATAATAATATGTAATATTATTCCCCCCAACCGTGAGCCTCAAAATTTAATAATTATTAGTGTAGTTGTGTCGAGAGAGATATCTGTTGCGATTATTGTAACAAGCCCCCTATAAGCGGAATATTTAAATCGTCCCCCTAACTGCACCCCTTTGTTTCTGATCGACTAGCTTCCCCCCTCTTTTTCTTATTTATCTTATTCCTTTCAACATTACTATTACTTACCTGTGTCTCAAGCTGGCTGGCCTTACCCCCCACCCTTGATTAATGATTATGAAAAGGCCTGGATGATTGTTCATATGACTTGATAATATTGATCTTTCGTATGGGACTAGAATATAATTTGGTAATTCATTAATCCTCCCCGAGTAATTATTTAAAACCCTCCTTTTTCTTATCATTTCAGGCCCTCCCATAAAATACACTTTCTCAATTTCTCATCCAGATCTAAGTGAATTAGTAATATCGTGGGTTGGCCGGAAATTATTATATTTTAATTCCCCGCCCAAAGTCACAAAGGTTTCAACCAAGGTTGTTGCTCAAATTTCAAAGTTCTATGGATTTCCTTCAGCCTCATACCTAGGTTTAAATATTGCTACCAATTACGATAATGAACCACATCCTTTTCTTCCGGAAGTAAAGTAGTCATTAATTTTGGATGCTTGCTGCCGGATGGTAAATAATGTTCAGGGCACAGTGGGAGATCCTTATGTAGATGATGGAGCTCCTTTGGATATTCTAAATCAACTTCGAAGATTTATCCAATCTTAGACTCAGCAGGTATGTTATGTATCTCCATAATTTCATGAGTCCAGTCGAATGCTGCATAGGGTAAAGGCATGCTCATTGCACCACCATACAAATTATTCCCATCAAAATACATTAAATATGTTTCCTCCTTGTTTGGATCAAATTTAGAACCCATATATCGATTATTTGCAGTTGCATAGCGATTCGAGCACTGCGCTACTCTTCCCCGAATACCCCCTTCGATGAAAAGGATCATTTCAGGATCAATTAGGAGTTCAGTCAATTTTGGTGTATTTGAGCATGGCCTCGAAAGGAAGACCTGGAGCCGATACATAATGCAGTTGATCTAAGTTATATACCGTTAAGCAGGTGTTCCAAGAATTCTGAAACATATCAGCTAGCAGTAAAACATCGGTTTGAAGATAAAGATCAGAATATTCTCCTACGGTTTGGAGATTGAAAGTGCTCCAAACATTCTCTGCATGCTTGTAATCGTCATCCGAAACACCTTGATCATTCAATTGAGAGTAAAACTTTTCTTTTTCGGGCGACTGATCTTCATTCCGCTTCATCCAATTATTGATGTACTCATATGGAAAAACTCCTTTACGTATCAATAGTCTGAATTTTTCTTCATTAAGGTTGCAAAATTTTCTTGTTATTTGTTTCTTGTCATTACGCAAATATGATGATAATTTGTGCAGACTGCTCGCCATATATCTGAATGAATCGATGAATCTTAATTTTATATTGTTTCCATCAAATTCTTTGGTGAAAGAAATATAACTCACCTCATTAATTGGCAAGAGACTTATTGAACCCTCGAAGAGTGTTGCAAATTTCTCAATAATAAAATCAGCATCATAACCTGATAAGTTATGAAAAACAACCGGTATAATATGATATTGCTGATGATTTAAATTCCAGCCAGCGTGAAGAGCGCCTCGATATTTGCCTGTAAAATCACAATGATCCCGATGTTTAATATCGACTGCATTGAACGGTTTCTCGCCAATATGGCAGTTTTCAGCTGATGTGAAGTCAAGTATCTGCTCGAGGGTGAGAGGTTCCATTGGAACAATTGAAAGATCGAATGAGCCCGCCGAAGGCGGGCGAAATTCGATCAAAATTATATGAGAAGTCTCGTTCGAAGATGATAGTTATAAGTAGTCATGCTTGTCATGCACACATCACAACGTTTTAAAGTAAGTATTTAAATTTTTTCCCACGCGCCCCCTCTTTGGGCCTCTCACTCTCGGTTACCTTCATATTGTTTTGTTTGTGAATTCGTAAATTATCACATGAAGATGATAGAGGGAAAAGTTTGTAATGGAAGAATAAGGGTGGGGAACTATCATCTTCGAACGAGACTTCTCATATAATTTTGATCGAATTTCGCCCGCCTTCGGCGGGCTCATTCGATCTTTCAATTATATTTCTAAGTCTCGTTCTCGATGATAGTTATAAGTAGTTTTTTAGAGTTTTTTTTTTGTGATAATTTTTTATTGATTTTCTTCAATTATATCTATCTGATTTACAGTTAAATGATCTTAATGTCTATTTAAAAACAGCTCGTGCAAATTCATCATTGGCTGATTGAATCGGTCTGTTATAAAACTTGAAAAACATCTCAGATTCTGGAGCCCAACCAGCGCTACGTCGAATAGTACTAATATCTATCCCTCGATTATGAGCAGCAGAAGCTGCGGCGTGTCGAGTACTATATGCAGTAAATTGACTGGTATCAATACCTGCTTTTGATAAGGCTGATTTTACCCAATGACCGATTGTCTGTGAAGAAGCTGCGGTGTACGGCTTGACTGATATGATGAATAAGCTAGTAGTTTTCTGATCTCTGAGATCTTTTGTGATTTTAAAATATTCCAAGACCGCTGACGCTACTCATAGACCTGGTTTGTCTCGGAAGAATGGAAGAATCAAATCCGGCTGGTATGAACCTGGTTTTGATGTTTTTATCTGATCAGTTATCTTTACACTTAAACTACTTGAATTAACCTGAATATTATTAATATTAATCTTTGATAATGTTTGCAACCTTTGGGCTGTTGCTAAAGCTATGAGGCATGATACCTTCTCTGATAATTCTTTTAATTTTAAATTGTTATGTGGATAAAGTTTTTCTAGATAATTTAACACTGGAGTCACGTTCCAAGTGGTTGAATATCTTGGCTTACTCGGTTTTTCTTTGAAAACACCTCTTAAGAAACGAGAAATTAATCCATCTTGATGTATATCATGGGTTGAAATAAGAGAAACAGCAGAACGAAAAGTATTAATAGTACCATGAGTCACCCCACTTTTAAATTTCTGATTAAGGAATCCGATAATTTCCACTGAATTAGCATTAAACACATCTAATTTTTTGGTATTAGCATAAATCCACCAGGATTTTAATGCACCTTCATATTGCTTGAGGGTTGATTTAGCAATAGAGTTGATCATGGTTTCCACTGAATCTTCTTGAACACCTCTTTTCAAGAATCCTGAGCGGATAATTTTCCGGCCACCAGGGAAAGGTGGGGAGACAATGGGTGTGACTGTCTGAAAGGAGAAATCACAAGATTTTCGTTCGGTTCGAATATAATTGGTGGTTCACTGAGAAGTGATCTGAAGAGAGGATACCATGGCTGTGTGGGCCACTGTGGTACCACTAATACTCCTTCTGTTTTGTCATTTATTATTTTCCTTAGAGTTCTAAGTATAACAGAAAAAGGAGGAAATGCATAAAAATTCTCATTGTGCCAAGATTTTGTGAAGGCGTCCACAGCTTCTGCTTCTGGGTCCGGTAATCGCGAATAGTACCTAGGACACTTGTTATTTAGCCTAGTTGCAAATAGATCAATTGAGAAAGGACCCAATGTGTTATGAATTTCAGCAAAATTTTGAGGGGACAGTTCCCACGCAGTATCAATATTTTTATGTCGCGAAGCTGTGTCTGCCTCCACATTATTAGCTGATCGAATGTAAGCAGCTCTGATCCAAATTTTTCTCTCTTCACACCCCTTCCAAATTTTTTGTGAAAGTTCGCTCAAGTGTGGGTATTGAATACCACCAGCCTTATTAACATACGAAATTGCTGTAGTATTATCCAATCGCAGTAACATCTCGCACTCAGATAAGTCATTTGCAAAGCATTGAAGGGCAGAAAATGCTGCTTGTAACTCTAGGAAATTAATATGTTTTTTCTTTTCTTCAGTAGTCCAAAACCCATAAGTGCTTTGCCCTTCACAGAAGGATCCCCAGCCCGTTAAAGAAGCGTCAGAAAAAATTTCGCGGGAATATTTTTGTGTTCTGATAGGATTTGAGCTAATTACAATATTATTTTTTCACCATTCTAAATCATTTTTTAGTTCATTTCGTATAAATATTTTTTCCTCATAATCTCCTCCATTCATTGTTAAGGCTAAGAATTTTGCTCTTTCTAATTTCTTTGCATGAATCGAGCCATATGCAACTGCAGGGCACGCTGCTGCCAAAATACCGAGGAATTTTGCAAATTTTCTGAGTTTGTAACTGTTGTTTATCTTGAAGTGATTACCTAGAGCTAGTATTTGATTTCTCTTTTTATCAGGGAGGTTGAGTGTGAATCTTCTAGAATCAATGATATAACCCAAAAATTTACATTGTTGACTTGCAATTAAATTGCTTTTATCAAAATTTATAATGAAACCCAAGTTTTGCAGCAGTTGAATGGCTCTTTTACTATTTCTCTCACAAGAATTTTTTGATTTACTGATAAAAAGAAAATCATCTAAATAAACAACTGTGAATATCCCTCCCGTTCTTAATATATTCATCACGGGTTTCATGATTTTGGTAAAAATATATGGACTGATTGATAGTCCAAAAGGTAAGCAGCAGAATTGAAAGAGTTTTCCTTGAAATTGGAAACGTAAAAATTTTTTATGTTCATCACATATTGGCACAACGAAATAGGCATCACTCAAATCTATTGAGTTCATGGAATCATCTCTAGATATCAAACTCAAGGCCACTTTGATATCTTCTAGCTTGAAGTGTGGAGGTTTGATATGCAAATTCAACTTTTTCAAATTAAAAATAAAACGAAAAGATCCATCGGTTTTGGGGACGAGAAAAAATGGAGAAACAAACTGATTTTTACATGGAAGACATTCTTCAATTGCACCTTTTTCTAATAGTTTTTCTATCTCTAAAGAAATTATTTTTCTTTCATTATTTGAGAAGTTTTGTTCTTTGACTGGAAAATCTTGTCTTGGTTTCTGTATAAAAGGAATTTTATAACCTCTTACACAATTCAAGATGAATTCATCATCTGTAATATTTACCCATTGACGTTGAAAAAAACGCAATCTACCAGCTAATTTTTTCACCTGCACTATTTCTTTAATGACGATTGGTTCGTCGTCAGAGGTGTTGTCCTGGTCACTGTATTCTGTGGTTGGTTCTGCGACGGATTTTGGGAGTTCCTCTGGAACGATCTGCGTCCCAATTTGAATAGTCGACGTTTCACTGGATAACCCGTCTGCTTCTGTGTTGCCGACGGGCGTAAGGAGTTTCCCTGAGTCTTGAAATTATCCTTTTTGGATTTGTCCTTAATTTGAGAGCAGGCCTTCTCAATCTCTTTGGCGTTCTTGACTTTGTCGACAAGGTTATCTCCGTATAGCCATTCGTCTGAAACCATTTCTTCTACCGTGGGTTTGATGCTTTTGTCCATTTGTGGGGTTATAAAAGACTTGCGAGCAACCGTCTGTTGATGGAAAACATCGGCCAATATTTGTCCGGCATGACCGAGGTAATCAGTGAGGGCATCTTCATCAACACCATTTTCTGGAGGGTCAATGATGAGAGACACTGCAGCTCCCAATGCTGTCAAGGCTGTGCCAACACACTTTTGTGTTTCCACAAAATGCTGATCTCGCTTTTTTGCGATCTCAGTCAGCATTGGAACAATTTCCAAATTGAGTTTGGGTGCCTCCACATACAACTCCGCTTTCCGGTTGTATAATTCCAAAATCTCAGTCCTATTCTTCAGAGGGAGACCCTGTTTGGTCCATTTTCCCCATGTATTTTTCAACTCTGGGTGGTATTTAACCTCTTTGAATTTTGATTCGCTCAAATCAACTCCAAGAGCCTTCAAGGCAGTATCCCTTGATTGATCGTCTGATGTTCTGTCCTCTTTCCCCTCAGTTTCCTGAATATTAATCAGGTTCTGGTCATTCTCTTGGTTATAGTAAAAGATACAAATTAAACCAAATTGAGAAATAGGAAAATGGAGAGACAGGGGACACTTATTGTGTACGATTTGTGTTTTGTTCTTATTGAACTTCACAATCGCAAATAACCCCTGCTAGAGTCGTGTGGACTTCTAGCTCTCTAACCTCGTGTGGAGTGAAAGAGTAATTAAGCTTTATTATTATTATATATCTGACTTACCTGGAACCTCAACAACCTCAGAATCTTTCTTTCTTTGACCTGGATTATTTTTTGATTCTACCAATGCTGCCACAGCCTTTGTGAGGTTAGATACCTGTTCCTGGAGATCATTGAATCTTTTTGCATCTCGCTCTCCTCGGGAACGTTTTCTTGATCTTGATCGTGATCGTGACCGTGATCTGAAACGATTATTCTTGTCCTTTGGCATTGTTTTATGATTTTATTCTTACTTTCTTTTTTAACGACTGAAGGAACGTGTTGATGCGTTCGCACAACGAAACAATATAAAGGTAACCGAGAGTGAGAGGCCCAAAGAGGGGGCGCGTGGGAAAAAATTTAAATACTTACTTTAAAACGTTGTGATGTGTGCATGACAAGCATGACTACTTATAACTATCATCGAGAACGAGACTTAGAAATATAATATCGCTAATGCGTTGCTCCACCATTTGAACTAAATCTTTCAATCGAGTAATAAACCATTCTACACATAGCGGAATTCTATTAATTTAAAATTTTGAAAGAGTATCATCGAATTCGCAGTGTATATAATAAGCGATACTGTGCGGTATATGCTTCGTGAGATTGGAATCTGATGGTTCTAATATAGATTCTAGATCAGCATATACTGCAAATGGTACAGATTCTTTGAATCGATGGTTTGTGAATTTCAACATGATTTTTTTTTATTCGGTAATATCATTCTTACACCATTCAAACTTATGCAATCTGTAAGATGGTTATTGAATGATTTTTGCGATGTGAAATGATTCAGACATCGATCACACAACCGTAAGTGGTGTTGCTGGCTTGATATCTGCTTACGGACCAGTCGAGATAAAATCCGTATCCATGGGAAATGGTAAATTGATTTTGAAAAATTATCATTATGTTCAAAATCATCCTGGTTAGTATCCTCACTATTGCTTTCAGAATTATGATTAAGGTAGTCTGAAGGATGATCGCTTTCCACCATGAGAAGGTGAATCGTAGCTCTATCAGACTTCAGTTTACTCAAATGAACTGGAACTATGTATTTTTTCTGATCTAATGCATAAATATTGATGGAAAAATTGTGAATTTGCTCGAATTTGGATATATGTTTGAGACTCATAGGGAATTCAATACCATCATACTTCAGAACCGTGCTGAAGTGAGGAAGCGAACTAATCAGATCTCTATGACAGTCAGTGGGATAGATCGCTGCTGTTACACACCATAAAAAGTAAAATTCATCGGAATTTTTGATATTGACTACAGCCTTTTTCTTTTGTATTTTTGGTGAAAGATCAATATAAGTAGACAAACCTCCCCGCAACGATTCATATCTATTAATGTTGAGTGTAAGGTTAATTATCTCAATCATTGTCCATCCTGAATCGCGTTCCATGAACTCCTCAACATTGGTTAATAGTTTGTTAATAATATACCCTTCGAACCACTCTTTCATATCATGAGATGGTGGAATGGTAGTATTTCAAGTGGTGAAATATTTAGTTTCATGCAGTGTTTGCTCATGCTTCCAATTCTCATACTCGCAAGCTAAGATAAAATTAACTTTTAAATTCCTCTCTTTCAGTAACATATCCTTTTATAACGAGCATCGGGGAAGCCCGTTAGTATCCCCAATAAAAATTAATAAAAAAAGAGAGAGTTCGAGTACGGGTTAGGGTCATGATAAACTGGGATTTCCCCCCTTTGGGGGTGGTTTAGATGTAGGTTAAGGGTTAGGGGGATGTTAGAGAAGGATAGGGTGAGCCCTCCGGATCGGTCCAGCTGAAAAACCGGCGCTCCAAAGGAAAAGGGTTCTGGGAATCAATTGGTATACGGGTGGAAGGCCGTACGGGGGAAAATTATTAATTACCCCGGCGGATTGCCAAGACTGATTACGGGTGGAAGGCCGCTGGGGATAAAATCAGTCGTTATCCCGGCGGATTGCCAAAGACTGATTACGGGTGGAAGGCCGCTCGGGATAAAATCAGTCGCTATCCCGGCGGATTGCCAAATAAAATTACGGGTTAGTGGAATAAAATTAGGTTTAAGAGTTAGGGATAAAGGTCTTTTCATCCCAACAACCCAGGAGAACCGATCCTGAGAAAATGGGGGTGATAGATTAATTTTAGGGATGGGGAATTAATTCAAGTTTGAATTAATTCCCCCGCGAAGCACTTAGCCCGGAATAGGGCACAGGGATGAAGGACACCCGATCGATTGGTCGGCGTGATTAGGGGGGGTCAGCGTCACGGGACACCGAAATTAGTTACGCCTCAACCGTGAAAGAGGAGACACACGAAAAATAAAGTGGACACGTGAGTGATAGTGCACCATCGAGGACATCCCAGGACATCCGAGGACACCACATCACATCCAGGATGGTCCAAAGGAGAAAGAGGGAGGCAGTCAGGGAATCAACCGTGAGTTTACGGTTTTATTTAGATATTTTTCCCTTTGTGGCGGCTCCCCAATACTTGTTGGCGGTTATGGAAATTTGCCGAGCCATGAAAATGGCATCGGCTGTGTTCCCAAACCTTTGGGTGGTTTTGAAGAGGTTTCTGGAGGAGTTTTCCGAATAACTTCGGCCTGTGTTATCCCCCAGTGCGGTTGGTAGGATATTGGTGCGATTTTGTGGGGTTTCGCGGGTATTTTTATGGTAATTTTGGTGGAATTTTCCACAGCCAACGAAAAGGCCAGTGATTCTCCCTCGTGGCGCCATCGAGGCAGCCATCGAGCGGCTATGTGCAACAGGTGGGGAATCGCTCATAAAATTTCCTCGTGGTTATTAATTGGCCCGACCGGTTTAATTATGTACCCTTATGCATAAAATTTTGGGGGATTGAAGGGAATAGTGTCCCGAACAATATTGTTCAAGGTTTTCCGGGATCTGCTCAGCGAATCCCGAGTTTTGGAATTTTTAAGGGAAGTGGGATTTATTGTGGTGGATTTCTCCTCGCTGCTAACCGAGCAGCGAGACATAGTGCCGTCTCTCTCGCTCTCTGTCTCTCTCTCTCGCGCGCGCTTACCCGTAAGGGGTCCGATCCCGGGAAATTATCGATTTCCCGAGCGAAAATAATAATTCAGTTATTCCTCGGATTATCGCCGATCGATAATCCTTGAGGCCGCATTCCGATAGGATTATTCTATGTGAATGTGGGACGATCAACAAAATATTTCGGGTTTTGTTAGAGAATTTATTTTTCGCGGCGATTTAAGGGGGACAATTGGAGTTGTATTTAGGATTTTGTTAGAACATTCATATTCCGCGAACATTTAAGGGGGGAGTTAAATTTGCAATTGAAGATCCTGCTGGAACGCTGAGATTGAGAGAAAATAGAAATTGAGAACTAAAATTTGGAAGCAGATTAGTCCAATAAAAATGTTTATTATTGATTATTGTTGTACCGATTTTTAACTTTAATAACGGAACATGTAAGGACAATGTTTTTTGATGGATTAATTTATTTCTCGCCTCCTTTTCCTTTTTTGGTACTTTTCCCGACTTTTCCAGTAACCTTGTCCCCATCTACGGTCCACCCCTCTCTCTCCACAACTGGCATACTGAGCGACCCCAGGACCATCACCTTTCTCCAAAAGCCTAATTTTCCTTTCCGTTCCCTTCAAGTTTCCCTTTTTTTGATTTTAGTGTATAATTTTTAGTTGAGGTTTTAAGAGTTTGAGGTGCGATTTTCGATGCAGCGAATATCGAGGTTAGTTAAGCTTAGGATTACGGAATTTTCCGGTTTGGTAATTCCGGTCAAAAATTACCTGGCGCCCATGAAGCTAAATTTCAGCATGGTGTGTTAGGCTCAGGGGAAGCAGGGCGAAGGTAATCGGCATTTTCCATTCCCCGCGAAAATGTCACGTTACACTTTATACACGTAAAAATTAGAAATTTCGCATCGTAGAGGAATGATTGTAAATATGTATGTATGAGGTTAATGACAACTCCAGTTCTGATTCTACCTTCATATGCTGACAATAGATCTTGTCAATGCACCCTATGACTTCTTACATTCCGCAGTTAGGGAGAATTAATTGTACCACCATTCTTTTGCCTGCATTTGAACATTTTAATCAGAGAATGTAAACGCACGATCGTTGTTTGTATTTTCATTTTATGAACCATAGAACACTTCGACTTAACTTTCACGCTTTTATTCAATCTCCTCAACCAGTTTCCACCAATTTTCACCCATTTCTCTTGGTCTTCCCAAGGTTGTTTTTCACATAGTTTATAAGCTTCTTTCATGGTTTCGATTAGTTTCAAATAAGGTGATGAATCCATTTTCGTAAACAGAGTTTTACTCAAAGCGATCTTTTAGCGCGCAGAAACTTTGTTTTAAGACTGATGGAAATTACGGGAGTGTCTCATTCATATAAGAAAGCAGGACAATGCTATGCAGATTTTCCTAGAACAATATTTCTGTTGACTCCGCAAAAAAAATGAACCTTGAACTCAAACTAGTCATAGTTCTTGCGACTACGTTTTCCTGGAATGCTCGCTTTGACAACACCAAACATTCCGCTGACAACATAACATTAGGCAGGTTCCCATTGTTCCCACAATTGAATTAATCATTCTGGGAATAGGGTGACCTTGAGAGAAAGAGAACGTGCTTTCGGCACGTTCTTCTTATTCTACGAATTGGATGACATCATGACCTTGATAGTGGGTCATACACCTAGGCTCACGGGAGTCTGACTCACCCCCCATACGCCCGCAAGTTCTGGAATGATTTGCAGTTTCTCCAGATCCGGCACAGCCTATCTACTCCGTCTCTCTCCCGCAAGCCTTCAAAGGTCGGGGTTTTGGATTCCTTTGGTAGTTGGAGGATCTTCAACTTTACAAGTCGTTTCAGGCCCTTCAACTCCTCCGGCGAAATTTTTTTTCCCGGGTAGCCCTCTGGAACAAGAGCTAGCTAGCTGCATCACTTTTGTCGCAGCCTGACTGTACGACGCCGAATTGCTTCTTTGTCTCTTGTCTGGCCGCGGCGTGCTTGGGCTGAGCGTGTCGTGCTCTGGGCTTTTCGTTTCCCCTTCTGCACCTTTACCGACTGACCTCCTTGAGCGTCATCTCGTTGGGCTTGTTGAGCCTGCGATATACTCAGTAAATCATTTTTTTTAAACGTTGTGCACGTTCAAGAGCGCAGTGCTACTAGGTAGAATTTCCACCGAACAGACAATCGTAGTAGACACATTTGCAAACCTCTCACCTTCTACAGTCTCCTTATCAGGGTTGTCATAATCCAAATCAACAATTGGTATTTCATCCTTAAGAATTCGCTGCACAGTGTTCCTCTTCTTTAAGCCTTGAAAATAAAACTTTGAAACATTTTTGGCCATATTATTGGGAAACACACTCAATGCCTTATGTTTAATATTTCCAGAAGTGTCCCGATGCAGCCCATTGTAGTCACGTCATATACCACTGATTCAATTCTTTGTACTGTGGAAGCTGTCTGCACCATTTATGAGGTGGATCCACTAAAAGTGCTTCATGATTGAACTTTCCATCACCATCAAGTTCTACCTCTGAAATTTCCAAGTCTCTCACAACAAACTCGTTTTTAAAATTTTTGAAACCCTCAATTTCAATGACAACTGCCATAGGGCAAGAATGACTGTGAATATTTCACAAGAATAGAACCCGTTGACAATTTTGTAAATTATTCCTCCATTGTATTTCTTAAATAATACGCCCGGAGGGGGGGGGGGGGGGGGAGTTGCTTGATAGCTACGAACGAAGCAACTTTCAAGCTACCTTCTACTCAGCGGAGAACGCATTGTTAATCTGTGAGTTGAGTGTAAAAGTTCTTCACTACTGTGATGTCTGATACGAGTTCTAGTTGTGAAGTAATTTCAATTCGTTAGTTCATTAAAAAATCAGAAACTTCGGTGACAGTGAAGCGCGATTTGACATTAAGTGCAATTGACTCTCCATTTGGCGAGTCGCGTCAGATGAAGAGTCCGATAGTGGAAGCTCCACAAGAAATTCATCTGTGGTCCTGGAATCTTCTGAAATAGCATCCGATAGTGGTGCTGATGATTGGAATGCTCCTACTCAGTCAAGTCCTGAGGCCATGACTGATGTACCTGAAAATATTCACGATTCATCAGATAGTGTTGTGATAGCAGAACTGGACTCAATTGTCCCAACAGATGAAGCATTCAAACTCATCAACACACAATTCTATGGCGATAGTGGAAGACACGGATTCAATGCAACTAAATGCAGTATTGGTGACTCTCTCGAGAATTCAGTGGTAATGCCTGCGGTTGAGGTAGAGGCTGCACCATGATTCCAATGAATGCGGACCCTTTTCCACCTGATTTAGCAGAGGGTACAGAATCATTCGTTAGGGTGAAGGAAGCTATCTGCTCACCCGTTGATAACTTAGATGATGATGATATAGAACCTATCTGAATTTTCGTATCTGAAGAATGGGAAAGTGTGATGTCTGAAAGAGTTATTAAGAAAAAGCTCCGGAAAATCATCAATCGACACTACAAAGTCGGTAGAACTTTCGTCACAATGGGAGATATTCGAACCAAGCTAATCTTCTGTTGGCATGAGAATATTTACTTTCGTCCAATCGGATCTTTCAAGCATCCGAGCTACCATCAAAATCTATCCAGAAGTAAATTACTAACAAAATTCTATCATCATATCAATTGGCTAACTCAATGTTTCACTTTTATTCATTTTTCTGTCTGTTTCAGTTGCAATTTCCGAGGGAAAATCATTTTGTGAAACTGGCTCCTATCAGCTGAGAATACAGCAACGAAAAATGTTATTACTTGCGCTTCATTATTTAATTTTTTTAGTTTGTAATTTTTACTTCAAAGAATTGAAAAATACTATTGCAATCATTTATGCTTTGAAAACTCCGGAATATTATTCCGTTGAAATATCTATGCATATATATTCAATAAACAATATTCTCTCCACATGAAATATCCTTCAATGTTACATTCTTGCTCATCCTCCAGATGTAAACATTTGGAGCTTAGCCGCCGGACACCTAGAGTGAGACTGCGAACTTTTGGAGACTTAGACGCTGCAGCGAGAGAGATAGGGAAAGAGTGGGGATGCACGTAACAACTGGTCCACGCTGTCTTATCGCCTCGCTGTTTTAGTATGTCTCAGCACACCAAAGCAATTATAAGTTTCTCATACGGAGTGTGGATATTTTCAAAAATGTTGTATGATATCCGTGTGCGGTTTACGTGTTTTTTTTTAATGATGATTATTTTATTTTATAGTAACACTGGGAGTATATGTTTTCCCGGGCCCCAACGTGGGCCAAGAGTGGGGAGGGGACGACGGAGAATTGGTGGCTACGCGAGTTAGAGAAGGCTGGGGAGAAAGTGCCCGGATACTACCTTCTGATGGTCGGGCTCTAGGTATCCATGGGTTTGGTTGTCAACTTCATGGCGTACCTCGAAGAGAACTTTTGTGCGAATGAGGTAAGTTATCTATTACAATAACTAAGTTTTTTTTCAGCTCACGCATAATTGTTGGGGATAGGAAGCCCGGCTTATCAACTTCCTGCAGGTGGTTGATCGAGAGAATGAGGCACGAGAGATCCTGTCTCATACGCATGCCATTGTAGCGGCTGTAATAATTCTGGGCATCAAGTCATTATAATACATACGGTAAGTATCCACAATTATTTTCTTCAATTATCACCCACCATTACATTAAAATTGATGAAAAAAAACGTTTTATATGTTTCAGATGCATTATCTCCAAGGCAAAACTTTTTTTTCTCATTTTCATTTATTCATTTTCTTTTTTTTAATTGTAATTGTAACTAGAATAAGATTTCGTAAACAATCAAAAACAAATATTACGTTTCCCAGATTATTATTAGAGTGAGATTTAAAGTTTATGGGTTTTTCACGTTGCTGAAGAGGCATGGATTGAACTGCCCCTCCAGGAAAGTGATCTCCAGACGTTTGGCGGCGCCAGTCTCACGGTATTTCTCCAGCTTGGTTTGGTCCTGTTGGAAGGCCTTGCACAATCGTGGAGCCAGATACACGATGCACTCATCGTTTAGAGGGACAACCACTTTGGAGCCAAATTTAGTTGCGATCCCCTTCAGATCGGTAACCAAATACTTCTGATTGAGTAACAGCTCCGCTCGCCGTTTGGTTAGCAGGAAATTTCCTCGAGTTGCAAATTCTGAGAAATTGATGGATGAATCCATCAAAGTAAAAAATTCTTCGTTGAAACTCAACTGCCTCTATACTACGGAGAAATTCGTGAAGAAATGATAATAAGTCGATCAGCAGTCAAATTTTTAACAGAAACTTAACCGTTTGCATACTTCTGAGAATCTAACGACAGAATGGCAACGAATCGATTGATCTGAAACGTTCTGGCTCATAGAAACAGTAAAGGCAATCATATAAATTGATCTGAATTTTCCGGCGGGTTGTTAGTCTCATTTGAAGATGGAAGGCAACAGCATTGTGCGCTGTTCCAGAAGAATTGAAATCTTCTAACATGCCTATCAGAAGGAACAATCGCAAGACGTTCAACAATTTGATTGATTGATAATTGGATTGATCGATTTGCTTAGAACATTAAATTTTATACTCGAGTATTGAAAAGTCGTGATCATCTATCAGTTGGCGTTACCAGAATTCAGGGATAGTAAGAGAAATTCAGAAATAGACCGTGTCGACGTGGCCGTATGCAGGTGCCCGCGCATAGCAGAGAAAAAGAAACGTTTACAGATCGTGTACGCTGGCGAGATGAACCATCAGCTTTTCATAGTCGTATTTACACGGGCATTGTAATCAATCTCCAATATAAGAATCGAGCGTTCTTTCTCAATTATACAACAGAACTGTCACCGGCGCATTTGAGGAGGGTTCTTGGACAAAATGGCAATATCACGGCAAATACTATTCTAGCTTGCAAATTTACATTGAAAAAGGATGAAGTGATTACTCTTGAAAGTAAATATTTCAATATAATGAATGAAGTCATTCTACCAGCTACAGATCTGGCCACATGGTTTGATGAGCATGTGAGTCATTGCGCACAAAAATCGGCCATTTTCAAGAACCTGACTCGGAATGAGAATTGAGTGAAATTATAAATTTAATCATTAATATGAACCGCTCTACTTCGCTGAAGGGTGGCTCTTCGACGTGAATCCAGCTGGCCTATGATATTCAATGTAAAAAAGCTGTTGTCTATGTAAAAAATTCCGATGAATTTTGTTTTTTATAGTCAATCACCGCTGCTCGGTCTCCAGTAAAGACGCATCGTTGTGCTACTTTATCATATCTTGACTCTACCACCGCAACTCTTTCACACATTCAAAAGTTACTTGATTATGGAAGCATTCGCTTCCCTGTCACCTTAAGAGATATTCCAAAACTTGAGAAAAAGAATGACTTGTCAAATAATGGTTATGGAATTGAATGTGGAGTGAACAGTGAAAGGGAAATGTGCACGTTGCTGATGTTCAACCTATTTATGACTATGCATGAATAAGAGATCTTTCAAAACTAGTGAGTGCGCAAATCTTCCGTTTTGCGCGGCATCAGTGGCTTTGTGATCGGTGTTTGTGTCATTTTCATACGACAAAAAATTATGGGAATCAGATAGGGTTGTTTCATTTTCAATAAGTATAAAATGATTCTTGCACCAGAAAACAACAAAATCTTGAAATTTGAAAATCACGGATAGAAGGTGCCTGCACCATTCACGATTTATGGTAATTTAGAGTGTATCCCTCAACCGTGTGATAATAATGATAATGCTAGATCACATCACGAACATATTCCCTACAGTTTAGCCTTTTATTTGCAATGTACTTTAGATCAGAATTTATCTCGCTTAGAAATTAAACATGGATGTGATCGCATTCTGTCGTTCCTGGACAAATTGAACAAGACTGGAGCTAGAGTGAATGATAAATTACGAAAGTTTCGTTCAATGCAGCCCCTCATATACGCACAGTCCCTCGAAATCTCAGCCGCCCAAGTATTTCATATGTTCGAGGGGCCATTCATTTTCATCGACATTGAACATCGAGATAATTGCCACTCTACCGGTAAATACCATAGGGCAGAATATGGTAGATGCAATGTAAACTATAAAAATTCATAGGAACTACGAGTGATTTTTCACAATCTGTCGGGCTATGATGCTCATTTTACAATTGTCGAGTTGGTAAAGAATTTCAATGGTTCTATGAGGTTACTCTCTCTAACAAAAGAAAAGTATATTTCATTCAAGAAATCTATCCCGCAGAGAAAAGTTAACATGAGATTCATTAATTCATTTAGAATTATGGCTAGTCGCCTAGAAAAATTGGCTTCATACTTCACAGATGAAGAGAAGGGAATTATAAGAGCTCACTCAACGCTGAGCAATTCCATTTATTGATGCGCAACGGCGTATTTCCATACGAATATTTGGAGAAGTGGGATAAATTGAATGATGGAGAATTACCATCGAGGCACAGTTTTCATGCCACATTAAGCAATCACGCGATCTCCGAGGAAGATTATGCTCATGCGTCGGAAAGTTGGAAGACATGTAAGACCGCAACACTTGGTGAATCTCTACTTAAAAACTAATGTTCTCCTCTTAGCTGACATTTGTGAGAATTTCGGGAAAAATTGTTTCTCAGTCTACAAACTCAACCCGCTAGGACTTTCCATGATGTCTTGAACATTTTAGTCCTCTAAATTGCAAGAATACCAAGCTCATGAAAACATCCTATGATAAAATATATCATTCATTATCGAAATTTGAAGCAATGTCTGAGCCTTCTTGTGCGATTAATGAAGATCCACCGAATCATAAAATTCAAGCAAGCAGCATGACTCAAGCCTTACATCGATCGAAATACAGAGATGCGAACACAATCGGTAAATGAATTTGAAAAGAATTTTTTTTAGTTAATCCAAAATGTGGTGGTTGGCAAAACGATGGAAAATGTGAAGAGGTATGGAGATGTCAAGTTGATCACCAAGTGAAATGGAAGATATCGTGCGAGAGCCTACATTGCCCAACCAAATTTCCACAGTTATCCAATTTTCGAAGATAATAAACTGGAAATTACAACAACAATTACTCCTCAACCGTCAAGTTGCCAAGATGACGAGTCCAAGAATGCGGTGGCCTCAGTGCTCGTGGACGCACTTGATGAATCATCCACTCAATCTGATGTTGGGAATGTTCTGCAGTTGTATCTACACACATGTTAGGCACAAAAGAAGAAAAACATTTGGATAAACAATTCGGGGTCGAAGAATGGATGACCAATGAAAACTTGGCAATGCTGAGGTGAACTTCAATGAAGATAGAATAACGATTGGTGACAAGCAGTTTCGTGTAACTCCCGGTTTGGCATCCCTGATATTCCATACAGATCCAGAAACAGCGGATGTGACATCAACCGATCAAATGCACTATGGTGAAATTCTGCGCAGTACGAATGCACATCGATTGTACTATGATCCAAACAAGGTTGTGAGACGCATAAATCCCACGGAAAAATTTCTAAATATTACTGAACCTCTACTAAACCCTATGAAAGGAGTGGTAAAGGATTAATACCAGAGTTTACGGTGGCTCCAAGGACAATGTCCAAGAAAACGGATTACTGGGTTACTGCGATAATCCAAACGAATTGGTGGATAGACTTCGCTTGTCCATGGCATCTAAAGCTGCCGGTGATCCCAGTCACTCCAACGAAATCCTCTGCATTATCGAAGAACTAGGTGGAGCTGGAATTAAAGTTTACACTCGCGTGTATGATCTCATTCTCATCATGAGTGTTGATGTGTTTGGACGGCAGTTGTCACACAGCAGCAAGCTCACCACTGTCGGCAGGAGAGGTCTGCCAGGTGATGGATTTAAACCTACTGCTGGAGGAAACTATAGCTTAGAAGGCAGAATCTTATGTGACGTTACTAATCCAGTCGTGGATTCTGATGCAGTTTCACTGCATATTTTGCATAAACGTTGGAATGCTGAAGGTGAGAAAGTTGTTAAACAATTGGAAATTTAAGAGAGGAATATCAGGGATTTGAAAAGTGCATTTGCTAAGCGTTTCATGAGAGTTGAGAAATAATTAGGACGAAACGAACATGCGATTCCAAAGACTGATTGATTGACTAGAGCAGAGGAACTTCACCGGCCGGCTCCACGAAACTGCCCAAGAATACGCGTTGAGGTTAGTAGGCTAGATAGAACACGGCAGGCTGATCTTGTGGATATGATTAAATATGCACACAGCAATAAAAATTACCGATATCTTCCAACTGTAATCGATATTTTCTCCAAGTATGCATAGGCCATTCCTATTAAATCAAAAAGTGCCAATGACGTTGTGGATGCCATGAATCTCATCGCGCCAGAGGGGCGTATTCAAAAAAAACTCCATGTGGATCAAGGCAAAGAATTTTACAATAAAAATTTCCAATCTCTAATAAAAAAGCGTAACATACATATGTACTCGACCTTCTGCAACGTCAAGCCATCGATATGCGAACGCTTCAATAGAACATTGAAAAATACAATATGAAAACAATTCTCAATTAGTGAAACCTGCTGTGGAATATAATAATACGAAGCATTGTACAGTGAAGATCAAGCCTAAAGAAGTTACATCCAAAAATGAAAAATGTATGTTAAGATCAATTTATGGAAACGTACTAGAGGAAAAGAAGGGGAACATTAAATTCAAAGAAGATGATAAAGTGCGAAACAGCAAGTACAAAACTGTTTTCGAAAAAGCATAGACCCCCAACTGGCCATCCGAAATATTTACAATTAAAAAAATGCCAACTACCAATCCCGTCATATGTAAGCTAGTTAATGGGAAAGATGATGCAATTGAAGGTGTCTTCTATCAATAGGAGTTGAGTCATGTTACGTATCCGGATGTGTTTCTCGTTGAAAAGGTTTTGAAGAGGAGACAGAAGAAAGAATGCGTAAAATGGCTGGGATTTGATAATACTCACATCAGTTGCATAAACTGTCATCAAATGTAATTTCATAAGAAAAAGAAAGAAAACCATTATTTGGAAAAAATTGTGTCTTTTATTCAGTGTAACCATGATGTAGAGTGCCTTGTAGCGGACACTGGCTCACTAGGTAAGTCGAAATATCGAGTAAAAGGTGAATCCTTCAGATGAGTCGACTGCAACTCGTCACGACAGGTAGTGTCCGGAAAAGAAAGAATATAATAAATCTCACTTAGTGGGGCCTATTGCGTGGGTGCTAAGTACTGAAGTACACAATGGTTATAATATTAGGAATTAGCACACAAAGAGAAAGATACCCTTAGGTTTCCCTTTAAATAGAATTTAAATTTATTACACTTCACTTGAGATACAGAATAGAAAAAAGAGCAAGATGAAATCCCGCGGTAGAGAGAAGAAAGTTAAGGAGAGAATAGTGTAAATGTTGTTGGTGTATTTTTTCAGTCACTCACGGTTGTAGAAATAAACGGCAGCAGGGAAGGGGTGATCGCTTGGTGTTTCCTCTTCGCACTGGATTCCGCAGAACTGCAAAAGTATGCTAGATAATCTAGCACTGATGGAGTTAGAAACTGCTCAAACACGCTTCTTTAGCGGTGGTGATGATGATGATGTGACTCCGGAGGTGTTGGTGGTGTTGATAGGCCTGAGTTGTCCACTCAGGCAGAACTTGGTTGCTGGGTAGCTTTACATTCCTAGGGGTAGAGAGATCCCGGAGCTGGACTAGACTCATTTTGTTCGCATATCTGTATTTAAGTCGATGTAAGGCTTGAGCCATGCTACTTGCTTGAATTTTAAGATTCGGTGGATCTTCGGTAATAGGATACCAAGCCTCAGGCATTGCTTCAAAATTCCATAATTAATGATATAGTCACTTTTATCCTATAGCGTGGTCATGAGCTTGGTATTCTTATGATTTGGAGGAATAAAATGCTCAGGACCTAGTGGCAAGTTCTTATGAACATCATGCAGCTCTTTCGGATATTCCAAATCCACTTCTAAGATATAGTCAACGGGTGAATCATCGGGAACATTGAAGACATTGAATCCTTCGACATTTTCCCACTCAAATGCACGCAATGGCACGTACCGATGACCCATGGCTGCTCCAAATAAATTGTTGACATCAAAGTACCTGAGATACGACTCTTTTTCGTTTGGATTATATTTTTCACCCATATATCAATTGTTGACATGAGCATAGCGATTTCTCCTTTGAGCCAAACCACCTCTGATCGCCTTTTCAATAAATAAGAGCTTATCAGCGTCTGTAAAAAGTTCAAATTCCACTCGAGTGCATTTTAGCATTGCGTCAAAAGCCAATCCAGGTGCTGTGTAGTAGTGCAGTGGGTTGAGTTTGTAGACTCACAGACAAGTTCGGAAATTCTCAAAAATGTCGGCCAAGAGGAGAACATCAGTTTTCAAGTAGAGATCGAAATATTCACCAAGTGTTTTGACATTAAATTTTTTACAAACTTCCTGCACATATGAATAATCCTTCTCTGAAATTTCTTGATTGTTTTGTGTAGAATAAAAAGCCGCTCTCAATGGTAATTCTTCAACATTCAATTTCTGCCAATTATCCAGATATTCATATGGAAATACACCCTTCCGCATTAATAAATGGAATTGCTCAGCGCTACAATGAGCTCGTGTAATCTCTTCATCTTCATCAGTCAAGTAGGAAACCAATTTTTCCAAGCTACGAGCCATAAATCTAAATGAATCAATAAATCTTATGTTGTCTTTTGTTTGTGGAATAGATTTCTTGAATAAAATGTACTTTTCTTTTAGCAGAGGGAGCAACCCGAAAGATCCAGTGAACTCCTTCACCAAATCCACAATTATAAAATGAGCATCATATCCCGAAAGGTTGTGAAAAATCACTGGTATTTCATGTGATTTTTTATAGTTCACATTGCATCCAGCATGTGCCGCTCCACGATATTCACCAGCGAAGTGGCAATGATCTCGATGTTTAATGTCCGTCAAAATGAATGGTCTCGCACATATATGACACACTTGGGTCTGTGCGTACGTGAGCGGCTCCATTGTACAACCGTTCTTAGTGTATCATTTACCATCACTCCGATTTTCTTTAATTCATTCCTGAACTATGTAATAGAAACACTTCCACGATTCATTTTAAAGCGAGATAAATTATGATCGAAAGAACACTGCAAGTAAAAGGCAACACTGTGTGGAATATGTTTTTCATGTATTCTGTCATCATCGTTATCACTGGGTTGTAGAATACAATCGAGGTCAGCGTAAATCATGAATGGTACAGGCACCTGATATCTGTGATTTTTTAATTTCAAGATTTTCCACTCTTCTGATGGTAAAACCATTTCGCACTTATTGATAATGAAACAATCCTGTCGACGACTCTCATAATGTTGTTCCGTGTGGAAATGACACAAACACCTATCACAAAGCCACATACGGTGTGCAAATCGGGAGATTTGCCCGCTCATTGAGAAAGGAAACCGGGTCCTTATGTTGGAGATTGATTAGAATGCCCGTGCGAATACGACGATGAATGTCTCTGCTGATGGTCTCTCCCGCGCACACGATCTCTAAGCGCTTCTCTGCTATGTGATGGCACCTGCACACGGCTACATCGATTTTCTCTATTTATGAATCTCTTCTGGTATCTCTGACTCGTGACAATTGTAGAGAGATTTTTTTTTTCACCAACTGATAGATAATTTCGTCTTTTCAAAATTCGAGTATAAATTTTAATATAGTAAATACCACGATCAATCCAATGTTGAATGTTTTGAGATTGTGCATTCGGATAGACATGCTCGAAAATTTCAATCATTCTGGAACAGCACACAATGCTGCTGCCTTCCATCTTGAAATGAGATTCACAACCCCTCGAAAAATTCAGATCAATTTGTATGAGTATCACCCATTTGTAGTTCAACGAGTCATAAAGTTTGAGTTGGTTCGATTTATTGCAGCGTATTTCTTCTCAATTCCTAGAAATTGCAAACGACTGAGTTTCTGCGATGAACTTTTCTGTCGGATAGATTCATTCGGCCGCTACGTTTCGACGAAAAATTTAATCATTGGGTGTCGATTTCCCACTTTCCACAGAATAGTTTTTCATTAAAATCATAAATTTTAATTGCAGTCCGCCTCCACTTGCGAAATGGCTATAAGTAGGAAGAGTAAATCGACTGATTCATCACTCAGTCTCCAACCTACAAGTGTAGTCACACCAAATTTCTAGTACGAAGTGAATCGAGCAGAGAGACAATAATCAAAATGGTGAATCAAGCCCTGGGACTCGATGACATCAACAAAATTGCAACTCTAGGGAATTTCCTGCCAACCAAACGTCGAACGGAACTGTCACTCAACCAGAAGTATCTAGTCACCGGTCTGAAGGTGAATGTTATTTCGACTGCATTTGGCTGCAAAGTGGTTGTCGCTCTGAACGATGTGTGCATCGTGTATCTGCCACGACTGTCGAGTGCCTTCCAGCAGGATCCATCCAAGCTGGAGACATATCGTGAGGCTGCTGCTGCGAAACGTCTGGAAATTGAGACAAAATCTTTTTTTCCCTTGACCTATAATACTTTAAATAAAAGAATTGATAAAGATTTCACCCGACGCGGCTTGGGTCAGGAGCTGTCGGGCTCAAGGCAATTTAATGATTAATGAAAAGTTGGGCGCCAGTCAATTTTATCCAGATTGACAACTTGTTAAGTAACAATAATTTGAAATTAGAACGTGAGATTTCGTTATAGGGGTAGACCCGACTTTGGAGACCCTGTAGAAAACCCTGTAGAAAAGAGAAAGTAAGACAAGGACGGAGGGCTACTTACAATGTTTCCGGAGACTAGTCTCTCCTGGCGTGATGTGAGGCGATGGATAATTATACACACCGTAATTCGTCAACACTTGTATTTTAATGAAAATATGGCACAAGCCTATACAAAATATTCAGAATATAATGACTGACAAAATGGGTTAGTTCACCTGGAACTCAGTACAATTATTCGTATACGGGAAATTTAATAGACGCAACGAAAGTTTGGCGGCCGGAACGAGAGTAACGTGTCTCGACACGCTGTACACTTGTTGGATGTAGTCCCATTGCAAAATCGATATTCCGACGCAACACCGTCGACGAAATAAGGGCTGGGCCTCTTGAGCTTGTGGGCTTTGAGACTGACGTTGGGGGAATTTCTATTGACGTGTCACAAAATCACTTTCCTGCAGGGATAGTTCAACCCATGCCTCTGCATCAACGTGGAACCGCAATAAACTGTAAATTTTACTGTACAAATAACCTGCAAATGGATTCTTATGAAATAAATGGGTAAAAGTGACAATTGTCCTCTTTTGTTTCATTTTTTTCTATAAAAACTTATCACTTTAAATAAAAATAATATATAATAAATGAACTTATTACTCTAATTAAAAACAATATAATAAAACGGTATCCATCTAATTACTAATAACAATAAAATGAAATTACGAAAATGCCCTGGAGATCGGCTTGTGATTGGAACATACGAAATATATTTGATTAATTTTAAAATTAAAAAGATAATGAAAGATATTTATTTTACTTACTTCACTTGCTATAGTGCTGCTGAGCGTCAAGAATCATCACGGCGGCTGCCGCGATGCCCTGCGCGTGAAGCGATATCTCCAGGGTCTTAATTTCGGGCCCCACCAGCCTTAGGAAACGCAAGAACTTCCCCATTTCCTGGTGGAGCTGCGATTCCTAGAAACAGAAAATTTCAGAATATGTCAGATACAGAAAGAGGAGGAAAAAATTATACCTAACTTGTATTAACTTACCTTGTAAGCGTACTAACTGTCTCCGAGGCACGCCATGAACTTAATTACTAAGGCCATGGGTAGCTGGAGACGGTCAATCAGGTTCCAGGACCTGACGAGGTTCTCCTCAGCCCTCTTAGCCTCCTCTAGCCGCCACTCGTCCATCCTTCCGTCATCCTGCTCTCACTACTGCACCTTCACAGGATCCGGGAAAACATAAACTTCAAGTTTCGCTACAAAATAAATCAACAATTCGTCATCACGGAAATTCTGTAATTAAGCTTAACTTCACATTGTCACAGCACTTGCTTGTTGCTTCGATTCCATTCAACGTACTAAAGAAACAAGACGGCAAGACAACGTGGGACCAGTCGCCACATGCATTCCCACTCTTCCGCTATCTCTCTCGCTCAAGCGTCTAAGCCTCCAAAAAGGTGTCCGTCTCACTTTAGGTGTCTGGCGTGTGAGCTCTAAGTGTTTACATCTGGAGGATAGTGAAGAAAGGAGCATTGACAGATACTTCAAATGGAGAGAATATCCATTATTCAATACAGGGTGTCCCAGAAGTGCATGCTGATCCTGAACTTGCATGTACAAGTTGCAAATTCTATTTGCAACAAATAGTAATCAATACGAAAATCGCCTTAACCCGATTGTTTAAGAGATAAGTGCAAAAGCAGTTACGCTACGGGAGATTTGCGGGAAAGTCGCGGCCAATCCCCTTCGTATTTTTTGGACCATTATTTTATTATGCATTATCTGATCAACGGATAATTTTACGGGATTTTATCAGCAGAACTTTTTTCTGTTCAATTTTATTAACAAGAAAAAAGACGGTCAGATAAAATTTGCAAATCTTCATGGTGTCTGGGGTAATTAACAATTAAGCAATTGTCTCATAAATGGAGAGGACGATCGCTGTGATTTTCGGAGTTTTTCCGAAAAACACATTGTTCTTCAATTCTGTGGTAAACAATAGGGTTTAGGGGATTTTTCCATTAATTACTGTTTAAAGTTGAGCACCAACATTGCCGAAAAACCCAGCGAATTAAGGTCGACAATTGTCGGACTTTTCCGGGTTGTCGAATTAAGGGGCAACGCCAACCCCAAATTTCAGACTATCGCCGTCAACTGAACGTCTATCTCTGTTTATTATAACGTTACTTGAAATTTAACCGATTCTCAATTCATTGCGACTTATGACAATTTTGAGCATCAACGTCTTTAATTACGGTCGCTTTTATTGATAATTACAACCAACCCGTTTATATTTCAACAAAACCCCGGTAAAAAGTGTACATTTACCTATTTACGATTGTTTTAAGACTTGAGTTTTCATCAAATTAATCCAATGTTCACGACTCCTTTTTTCCGACGCCCGACTACTCAAATTCACGTTCCTCAACAAGCATTGGTTTTTCGAGCCGGATGGTGTGCGAAAAAAAATGAGAAAATCCGTGAAGTGTCGTGAAAATTCAATAGACAAAAAGGGACCCCAAGCCCTGGAGTAAAATCAACGGCCTTCGCGAACCATCGATAAATTCCAACGATAATCCAATGCGAGAACAATAATGAGTTGACCTCGGGTTTTGCTGCGGGTTCGCTGACATTGGCCTTAACGTGTGTCAACGCGCTGAAAATTCATGCATAAAATCCAGCGCGATTTAATCTCAACGACATGAATTGAGAGAGATCCCGATCGGTCGGCTTCACGTCAACAAAGTCACAGAAGTCCCTCACGCTACAGCACCGCGCTCTAGAAGTGGAGCTGCACCCCACCCTTTTGCTACGATCGATAACGCTTCGACCTCTACGTTACCAACATGCCAGACAACAACAAAGACACATTAGCATGAGCAGAATAAACCGAATGCGGGTAAACCAACGAGATCCTCCAGTATTCATCGTCAACGCTCCGATATGAAAAACAACGGACCATCAAATTATGGAATCGCAGCAATCCTCCACATCAAGAAAGCCTTTACGAAAACGGGCTCCACCAACGGAACTGACATATGTCAAAACAAGAATATTCGACGTTCAATCAACTCTCCAAACCCCAAACATCTCACAGGCACTTCAACCAGCAATTATTAATCAACAGGAGATGTCGGAGTATACCCTCACGGAATTTAATGTAATTAAAAAGGAGTTGATGCAAATTGACCCAACGAACATCACCATGGAGGAACTCAACGGTCAGGAGGAGTACCTGAAAGATCAATGGAGGGGTTTCGCTGATCAAGCAGGAGCCTTGATAAAGCAACTACTTGTCGGTCATAAATACTCTAGAAAAAGGGTATTCTTACGCACGGCTGAGCTTAAATGACCTGCCCTGAAGAGGATCTGGCAACCCAAGGGCTAGCTAGCCACTCGAGAGAGAGTAACATCAGAAAAATCAACCAACAGTCAACTCAAGCGAATTGACTTGCTGAAATTCAACGGAAAATTCTCAAAATGGAAGGAATTTTTAGGTCTGTTTCAAAATTTGGTTGGATGACAAGCTGCGATGTGGCCTGCCGAGAAGCTGGTGAGGTAGGTAGTCAAGGAAGCTCTCCAGGGGCCAGCAGCCGTCTTAATTCCTTCATTCACTGCAACGGATGCCAACTATGATAAAGCATGGGACAAATTGCAGAAACATTATGAGAATCCACGTTTCATTGCTGGACACCTATTTAAGAGGGTCCTCAACTTGCAGTCATGGCTAAGGAAGATGCCAAGGCCATGGCAAATAACGCTCACATCGCACGAGAAACGGTGAATCAATTGCTCAGCACAGCTGGTATCCCCAAGAAAGACTGGAGCGAGCAATTCGTATTCCATCTGCTCAAACGATACCTGGAACCAAATGTCAAAACTACATGGGAGCAGAAGCTTGGAACGTCAACTACATTTGTTCCATTGCAGGAACTAGTAAATTTCCTGGAGTCAACAGCGCGAGGAGTGACTCCAGATGTTTACAACGATTCACCGAGCCCTATGAAGCCCAAAGAGCCAATTCAACCAGAAAAACCAGCTCCAAGGGCAAGAGCTTATCACGTAGCTGAAACATGAATGTCTCAATGAATGGACACTCAACAACTGAAGCCTGCAGAATGTTGTGGCTATTGCACGGATAAACACTTTATTGGGAAGTGTCCGAGTTTTCTGAAGACTTCCACTTCAAAAGTGGACCAGTAACCGATCCGAGTACTGCAACAACTCATCAAGGACGGTGCCAATTGAGGAATTGATCGTCAAGATCTTTGGATTATGCTGTCAAACATCAACCGATACCTTTCAATATAAATCAAAGGGACTCAACTCAACAAGCTTCACCAAGAGAGCACTTCTGTCGGAAATGGCACAGATTTTCGACCCTCTTGGATTCATCGCACCAGTTATCGTTCGAGGCAAAATTCTTATCCAAGAACTCTGGCTTCTCAAATTAAATTGGGATGATCAACTACCAATCAACTACATTTGACGCTGAAACGAGTTCAGGGAAGAACTCATAAAACTAAATCAATTCTCCATTCCACGATGGTTGAGAACATCATCGAACTGCAGCAATATACAAATTCATGGTTTTGCTGATCCATCAACAGATGCCATGGAGGCAGTTGTCGATCTACGAGTCCAAAAAGCCAAGGAAGCACTGACATTTAGTTCAGTATGCGCAAAGACAAGAGTTCCACCAATGAAAAGGATGACTGTTCCTCGACTGGACCTCACCGCTGCCTTTTGCTGACATACTTAGTCACTTGGACACAGAAGATGGTAGAAATCAACATAGAAACCTTCCTCTGGTCGGACTCATCGGTTGCATTGGCACGGACCAACAGCCATCCATCGAAATGGAAGGAGTTCGTTCACAATCGTGTGACGAAAATACAGAAAACGTTAGCAACAGCTGTATGGAGACATGTCACTGGGATTTAGAACCCTGCTGACTGTGCTTCACATGGTATTTCACCAAGTCAACTCAACGAGCATCAGCTTTGGTGTAACGGGCCTGACTGGCTACCTAGATATTCGCCAGCCTGGCTACAAACTATAACCAGCTCTCCAACGAAGGTCTCACTGGAAGAGGGACCAACGCCAAGCCGTCCAGTTATGGCTGACGTACGACATCACCTGCTGACTGAATTTCTCAACAGATATTCCACGTTCTCCAAAGTGCTTCAAGTTACTGCAATAATGAATTGAGCAGTACAACGGTTTCGCAGACAACCGGCCTCAGAATCACCAGTTTTAACAGCGAGAGAACTCATCGCAGCGAGGAACTTTTGGGTTAAGTTAACTCAAACAGTACAACGGTTTCGCAGACAACCGGTCTCAGAATCACCAGTTTTAACAGCGAGAGAACTCATCGCAACGAGGAACTTTTGGGTTAAGGTAACTCAAACCCAATACTTTGCACTGTATTTCGGCACCTTAATAGGGACCTTTACCTGCATCGCCAACATTCACTGGCCAAGATGACACTGAGAATGGACGAACAAGCAATTCTCAGGCTTGGTGGACGATTAAAAAATTCCATGCTCGATTGAGATGAGATCCATCCAATGATCATACCTCAACAATCTCGCCTGACAACGCTCGTCATCAACGAGGCTCACACAAAAACACTCCACGGGGGAGTTCAACTAACTTTAGCCCACATCAGACAACAATACTGCATCGTAGGAGGCAGAAGATCAGTCCAAGCAGCAATTCTACGTTGCGCTGTCTGCACCAGATTTAGAGCTAAGCGCGCACAACAGCTTCTCTACAGAGACAATGCAACAACGTTCATTGGAGCAGTTAACGATTTACCCGAAATCTACAATCAACTGACACCTGAGAATCAACACATCCAGGCTGCTCTTACCTCCAACGGTACGCAATGGAAACTCAACAAGCCAAACGTCTCTGACTTTCGTGAAAAGTAGGAAGCGGCGGTTAAATCAACGAAGCCCCACCTGAAAAGGGTGGTTGGAACATCAACGCTGACCTACGAAGAGTTGAACACAGTCATCATCCACATTGAGGCCTGCCTCAACTGAAGACCCATCGTGCCCACGAGTGATGACCCAGAGGACCTTCCGGCACTGACAGCAGGTAATTTCCTCATCGGATCATCTTTTCAAGCATTCCCGGACCTATCTCGCCTCAACGACAACATCAACAAGATGACATGATGGAATCTAGTTACGCAGAAAATCCAACAATTTTGGTCGAGATGGTCCAAAAAGTGTCTTCCACGATGTCAATCTATCTATCAAGTGGAATGAACGACAACGCAACATCAAAATCGGGGATATGGTCCTGATGGTCGACGATGATGCACCTCCAGCCACATGGCCTCTTGCTAGAATGACTGCTATTAGACAAGGGGTTGGCGGACTCGTAAGAGTCGCAGAATTACTCACCACACTCGTAGAGGTACCAACGATTCGAGACGGAGGGCCAGAGCCAGAAAAAACGGGGCTTCAGCGTCTCAACTTCACCAAGCCAATTGTAAAACTCTGAAATTCAGCAGCGTCGTAATTCATCGCGACTTATTCCAATTTCGTACATCAACGTCTTTAATTACGGTTGCTTGCGTTAATAATTCCAATCAACTCGTTTATATTTCCACAAAACCACCGTAAAACGTGTACATTTACTTTGAAAGACCATTAAACGCGAATTTTTTGAAGACATGAGTTTTCACCAAATTAATCCAATCTTGACGACTCACACTTCCTTGTTTCGGACGCCGAACCACCCAAGTCCACGTTCCTCAAGAAACAATTATTTTAAAAACCGGTTTAAAAACCATCAAACTGTTCATTGGTATTATTAAATGAATTATTGGGCTTATGAGATTTTCACATAACATTATTGTATTGCAAATTCGATTGGCATCAAATCGTAACTGTTTAGAATCACACTAAAATCGGGCGGTAACTCACCAAAATTGTCGGACACCTTCGGCAATGATCGCGACCCGTTGAAACTTTTCACTATAAAATCCCCCCCCCCCCCCCCCTCCACCCAACGTTAGTAGTATTCGGGATATCACAAGTGAATCTCGCTACTCATACCATCTAGTTTTCTGACCTGTTGCAACTTACTAATGTAACTCAACACATCAACTCAATGTACATAAACCTAAAATTCCTTCAACTGTACATCACCATAAAACCATGAATTAATCAGCGTGTAAAGAATTGGGGCCGCATTGAGATTGACCACGAGAATTGAATAAGTTAACTAGTCGTTGTGCCATATAGTCGCCACCTGTTACATTACACACCCTCACCTGACAATTCCGTGAAATTTATCCATCCACCCAATGACCACAACATTCATGTAACAATAATCAAAGCACGAATCCCCTAAACCCAATTGCTTAACTGATAACGCTCAAATCATTTTAGTGAAGTGGCATTTAGATGGTAGAAGGCAGTCTCCCAAAATAATTTTGTCTCGGAAATTACAATTGAAACAGACGAAGAATGAAAGAAATTCATAATTGAGTTAGCCAATGGATGAGATGGTAGAATTTTGTCACTAATTTACCTCTGGATAGATTTTTATGCTGGCTGATAATTGCTTGGGATGTTTGAAAGATCCCATTGGACGAAAGTAAACATTCCCATGAGGATAGAAAATCAGCCGTGCTCGAATATCTGCCATTATGACGAATATTCGACTCACTTTGTAGTGGCAATTGATTATTTCCCTGAGCTTCTTCTTCATAGCCCTTTCTGACATCACAACTTCCCATTCTTCAGGTACGAAAATTCGGAGAGGTCCCACATCATCCTCTGAATCATCATCAGCTGGTGGATAGACAGCTTCCTCCACTCTAACAAATGGCTCTACACCCTCCGCTGAATCATGTAATGCAATCTCAGCATTTACCGGTATTGTTGTTGTTAATGTTACCTCAGGCACGTGGTGTGTGGGTAAATGTCCATTGAGTCTACTGATGAGTTTCGAGAGTCACCCAAGTCTTTGTCCTCAGGTGTCGGACTCTCTGGAGGCTCGGGGTCCGGGCTTGCTGGAGAGTCGACAGTTCCCTTCTTCACAGATGCTTGACTCTCTGTAAACTCGGGGTCTGGGCTTGCTGGAGATGCCTTTCTCCACAGGTGCTGGACTTTCTGGAGACTCTGGTTTTGGACTCTCCGGGGAATCATCCACGTTATCAGCGACATCAGGTAAGATGGGGTCCGAACCTGATTGGGTAGGAGCATCCCTAGCATCATCATGCTCACAGTCGGCAAAGTTTCCAATCTCTGTCGCGTCATCTGACAAGGTGATCGAGTCCATTGCATCCAATTGCAAGTCTTGCATCATCCTCTACGAAGTCCATCTTAATGACTATATTATTAATATTAAGAATACGTGACTGGGTAGGCAGATTTCAATTGTATATGAAAAAGGCTTTACTAAGAAATCCAAGGGGAGAATAATTCTTCAAATTGTCAACGGTTTCTCCTATTTCTCGGTATCGAGAGACTATAAAATCAGATAGGTATTTTTTTAACTACTATTATGAAAACATGAGCAAGTTGGCAAGTCCCCCCCCCCCCTAATCCCTCCAACATTTATGTTGGTATAGTCAATAGTATCACCAATTCATCTTTTTCAATGTCAAATGTACTACACTAGCGTATATGGCGCGCTATGCGCGCCAAATCGTCCACGTATGGGGTGTTATCATTGGAATATATATATATTTATATATTTCCAATGTAATATATACATTGTGACGTAGTTTCCCTCTCCGCGGAAGAAGAGAGAAATATACGCAGCCCTCGACGACAAACCGCGAACGACAAAATGTTAGGCGCCAGGACGTTTTTATATAAAAAAAACGGCCAAAAATCGAAATTATCAATTAACAATAAGGACAGTTGCCAACTAACCAGTATAACAACCGCGGAGGCGGCTGGGTTCCAAATACTGCCCTAAGATTCTCAAATGGCTGGGTTATTTTAACTCAAAATGAATTCAATGTTTGCGAGGTAACAAATTCTTGATTTAATAATATTATAAGTTACCGGAACAAAATAAAGTATCTCAAAAACCCCGTCTTACTCTCAACTATGGGATCACGCTGTCCTCCGTCACAAAGAAAATACATTAATTAACAAAGACATAAACAAATAATTTACAAATTCCCTAATCATGAGTCAATAAGTAAAATTACTAGTCGAAAGTAACAAGTCAGAATAAATCAAAAATGCTAGGGTCAAAATTCTAAGAAATCGATAAAACAGCTAGTAATTGTTAAGTCAGAATTTTCATACGGTGACGGAATCTACATTTACCACGAGGAACAAGCGTGTCCACTCATACAATAAAACGAAGAGAGTTAAGCAATTGAGAGGGGAATTGCCTCGAGAGAACGTAAACAAACGTCGAAAGTAACCGAAAGGGTTACCGGCAAAATACAAATCTCGAACGTCGACAGACGTTGCGATTCCACTTCCAATGCTAAAAAGATAAATTTTATCAAATAAAATTCAATCAAAAGTATTTGTGGCTTTACAGGCCACGATAATATCAATTAAAACCTCGAAGATAACAACACTGACCTCGAGATTATACTACTTCGCCAGACAAAAGAAAATCGATAATAGAGGCAAAAATAAATTCCAAAATATAATTTAGGAGAGAGGCAAGAGTCGTTAAATTACTCAGTTAAGACCACGATATTTCTAAGTCAAGGAAAACTCAATATCATAACGAGTCATTGAAATTTAACGCTAACAAAATTATCATGACTCTACCGAAAGAGACTAAACAAACCAGAAATCGGAATACTCAAAAATGGCGACAATGCCATGGACAATGAGTTCAATAATTAACAAGAATGACAGATTGAAAAATGCTTCGAAATACAATAAACAATTTTAATAAATCCACCGCGCACCGACCTTCATGAAATGAGGTCCCAGAGCACTGAGGAATCTCCCAGGCTCGTCTATATCCTCCGTGGTCTTTTCCTTTCCGAAAATGCCCGAAAATGTCTTCACAAAAAAAATCAAAATTTACAACTAACAGTTTTGCTGTCACTGGTCCGGCGTCCAAACGAGAAGTGTAGTTAAATCGCGGAACGACAATGCTCAACAGGTGACGAGATCTGCCAAAGCCATCATTGGCTCGTCACCGACACATGAGGTTTCGGATTGGCTGTTAATCAACACAGCCAATCAACTTAATAATATAATTTTTATGGGAGTCCAACTGACACATAAGTGCCATAAGTAATATTGGGGACTCCTAAACCATCAACAAACCCAAAATTATTTTTCTTAAACTCGTTCCAATTGTTCAAGTTTATAGAGCTCAAAAATTCCGTCGTTCAAATTCCGCCTAATTGCTGATTTGGAGCGAAACAAATTCTAGCTCCGGACACTGGCGTCACCACTCAGTTTCTCCAGGAAATTCCCCAATCTGGCGGAAACTCCACACTCTTTCCCGAACTTCCTTGCGTTCTCCAAAAAAAGAAAGTCATGTGGCAGGATCCAAAATCCCACGATGAGTCCGAGATGAGCGGTGAAACATGGCTCGATATAATGAAAAAAAAATAATAAAAACAAAAATAGTATAAAATGAATTTTTATAAAAGACAGACTCTTGCCTCGCCAATGGTTACATCTCGTCTGGACATGTCAAAAACCGACGAACGGGCGAAATCAAAAATACCACGTTAGAACTTATATAGAAATTCAAAAAGAAGATAGAAAAAAGTCTAAAAATTTATATGAAAAAAATAATTTAAAATTTAATAAATTATATTAAATTTATATATTATATTATATAAATTTAGTATAATATAATATAAAAATTAAAATATCAAATATTATTATGTAAAAAAAAATTAATATAATTTATATATATATATATTTAAGGGTCATTTTGGTGACACTGCTTTATTAATGGCCAGAAAGCTTGGAAAAGGGGCCGGTAACTAAGGTGTGAAAGTTTTTGTAATATAGTCCCGAAACTTTGCTCGTTACAGATAGAAATATATCAGACGGTCATTTTGATGACTATGCTGATTATATTGTCCGGTCATTTTGATCACACTGTATAAAAGTTATACAGTTACCAAAGTGACCACATGTTATAAAATTTGTGTATATAATTATATATATATATAAATATCATATTGTCCGGTCACTTCTGTGACATAATTATAGTTTATATAGTGTTATCAAAGTGATCAGACTTTATAATGTTTATATATGTGCATTCATATATATTTATTTATTTCAGTGTCATCAAAATGACTGAATCATATAGGGTGTACACTATTTTTTATTCCCTTATAAAAAGGACGAACATCGAGACTATCGATAACTCGAACGTCTGTCACGCTTATTCCTCATTGGTTCAGTCATCCGAGGCGGCTAACTTAAGCCCATGTGCCTATTTGCACATTTTTCAATTCTGAAATTGTGGGAACGACGCATTCTTACGGATTTAGCGCCTGGTCAGGAGAATCTTTTTTCTGTCGCAGTGCTAAACTATAAGCATTATCAGATGACATCATTATTTCCCTCAAAATTGGCATTCGTCAAGTGGCGTGTTCAAGTGTCCTATATTCAATTTTCCATACCAAACTACCCGACTGGTATTTTTTTGTCAATCGAAAGATCAAGTGGCCACTTCGATGACACTGTTCAACAAAATGACCATTTTTCGTTCATGTATATATCAACAGTTTATTGAAAATGAGTGAATTTCGAGTAATTTTCGAATTGCCTCCCCCCCGCAATGTTCGGATTACATGAATAATATTTTTGATCGTTTTTAATTGCGGTATATGTTTTCAATAATGTCAACCTAATATTTTTTTGCGGACAACAATTGCCATTGTCGATGTGTAGTATGTCCGTTTGTTCATAGGAAAATATGAAGCTTGTATATTTTTCGATAGTTGAATCGCAAAGTGGTCATTTCCGTGATAGATGTCACCAAAATGACCATCATTTCTCAATGAGTATTTCGATAGATTACCGACAAAAACTAGAAAATATTAAATAACAGTCGACTGGATACCCTGCACGAAGATTCGGATTACATTAACAATGTTAGTAAAATCTTGCCATTTCCATCTGAGTCTCGGATTATCAGATAACATCATTATTTCCCTCATAAGATTGGCATTCCTCAAGTGGCGTGTTCAAGTGTCCTATATTCAATTTTCCATACCAAACTACCCGACTGGTATTTTTTTGTCATTCGAACGATCAAGTGGCCACTTCGATGGCACTGGTCAACAAAATGACCATTTTTCGTTCATGTATATATCAACAGTTTATTGAAAATGAGTAAATTTCATGTAATTTTCGAATTGCCTCCCCCCCACAATGTTCGGATTACATGAATAATATTTTTGATCATTTTTAATTGCAGTACATGTTTTGAATACTATTGCCGTTAACAATTGCCGTTGTCGATGTGTAGTATGTGCGGTTGTTCATAGGAAAATATGCAGCTTGCAAATTTTTCGATAGTTGAAAGGCCAAGTGGTCAAAGTACGATCCGGTCATTATAGTGACCGTCTTTGAAATAACCATGACTATAATGAGTGTCATCGAAATGACCATTATATCATAAAAATCGTCACCCAAGTGACCGTTATTTCGGGGACAGAAAACGGAAACCCTTCCAAATGGGTTAAAATGGTTGACAAACACCTAA
>NW_011887917.1:78824-84500 GCF_000806365.1 Fopius arisanus | reverse complement strand
TATTATATATTATATATATTATTTATATATGTATATATTATATATGTAGCATATTATATAGATATATTTTTATATCCATAGCGCCAAAAAAAGCTGACAAAAAACGTTACATGCTTTTTTTTAAAAGGGAACCTTTGTCGCTATTCCGTGGTAGTTGCTCGCGAGAAGATTGAGAGATATCCACATTCACTTGTGCAATATGGCAGTTGTCATTGATATTCACGGGTTAAAAAATTTTGGAAACAAGTTTCTTTTGAAAGAATTTGCAATTTTCGCACTAGAACTTGTTGGTGAAGGAAAGTACATGCATGAGGTAGGTTCAGTCAATCCATCACATAAATGGGATGAGTTGTTTCCCAAGTACAAAGAAGTTAACCAGTGGTTGTCAGGTTACTATCATGGACTGCATTGGGACACTCCTGGAAATATCAAATATGAGGCATTGACTGAATTCGCAGATAATATGAAAAATGTTTCACACATTTACGTCCAAGGTATAGAGAAAAAGAACTGGCTGCCGCAAATTCTCAAGACTGAACTGCCAATTAGGAGTTAAATGACTTTGGCAACCCGATAGGGAGCCTCTAGAAGGTGAGAGTATTTCCAAGTGTGTCTACCACCATAGTCCCTTTGATGGAACTTCTGCCCAGTACCATTGCCCTCTTGAACATCCATAACGTCCCCCCTCTCTCCTTCCAACAGCTTGATGCCATCTCTACCTCTATAACCGTTGCTAATACACTCGAAGTTACAGTATATTATTGAATAAAAATCGAGTATCAATGCATTTGTGTGTAATTTCGTTTCAGCTCACATATAAACATCTTCGTGAAATCTCATCAATTGACTCTTGAATACCGTTCATATGAGATATCATTCTCCTTGCATAGTCAAGTGGAAGATTCTTGAAAAATAAAATTCTTTCCAAAACTGTCTTTCAAAATATCGAACAATGATCAATTTGAGATGTGGGACGAGTAATATCCATCATTTGAGGCTGCTGGAGCAGTTAGAGACATTAGCACATCGTACCGGCGTCTTTTCGAAAATGTTCTCATACCTCTGGATTGTTTCATGCCATTACCAGTACCTACATTCATTGTCCATATCAGCTATTCTACGTTCGAGTTCGTACAATCCTTGTGAAATAAAACCATTTTTTTATATTCATGCAAGAATGTGCAGCTGAAGGAAGTGAGTATGGAACATCACCAGATTGCAACTCATGTGAGGGTGGTTCTCTTGAATGTGGATCACACAATGAGGGAGGAGATACTGCCGACATCGGGACGCTGGAGGATATGGAAGCTGTGGGCGTTGCAGATCTCAGCTCATTTTTTAATGGTAAAGTGTAAGCAGTGAAAAGAAAAAAAATCGGATGTGGATGTAACGGAGCGATGACCAATGAAGAAGTACTAGTCCAGAGGAAGGGAATCTACACTCCTCTGCTATGAACAACAAAAGTACAGCTGTCAGAAATGATTCAATCTTTATCGGAACAGCAACGACAACAATAACAAAATGGCATTCATCGTTGAGTTGCAAGGATTCCCAAGACAAGAAAAGTTTATTGTGAAAGAATTGAGTGCACTGGCCGTGCAACAGTCGCCAGGCATCGACGCAGCTCCCCCTATCAACATTCTCTTTAAACCACCATCTGCCTGGAGTGATCGGGAGATGCAGGATGCTGTAACCAACAGGTGGCTTACTCGAAATCATCATGGAATATTATGGAGTGCTGGTTACTATGATCACAATAATATTGACAAAATTTTGCACAGTTTCCTGCAGAATACTAGACAAATTTATGTGAAAGGTTTAGAAAAACTGCAATATGTGGAGTTTTTCCTGCATTCCTACCAAGTTAATAATTTGGAAGATTATAATTATGTTAACATCAGCAGTTATTTCCTCAGGCAGACTGCGCATCCAGAAATTCATGGACATATCAAGACAGCGCATGCATGAGTCTACTGTGCTTTGGCGAACGTGCGGGACTTAAAATATTGGTTTCAATGCAGTCGTTAAAAGTTTGACAGTACTGAGAGCAGTTTTAATGAATTTTTTAATGGAAATCCAACATTTTTGCATTCACACAAATATAATGTTTTTCAATTCATAAAATGGAAAATACACTCGAAAATTGAAATAATCTTTGTGATGTTTATTTTTGTACGCTCCGCATCACCATTCAATGTAAAAAATTATTATTTCATGTTATTATACGGGTTACGTTGTATGGTATCTTCTTTTTGTTCCACTTAACTTTGCATCCAAGAGGCTGAGTTTTTTGTTTATGCAACGCGTACGTGCTCACCGGTAAACAGACACATCAACGTGTGGAGTTTAGTTCACGTTTCGACCTCAGTGGGAAAATTTCGAGTTTTAAGGGATTCTAGACATTTGATTTATAAAATATATTCATCTTTTGTTATTAGTTTCAAACCGGCATAATTTAAAAAAAAAACTCCCTTCTATCATCAAAATTCCTTTCCACCTGAAATTTGATTCTTGGAAATGATTGATAATTCTTTAAAAACATTAACTTTTGGAACCAACAAATTTTGCCAAGGAATCCATTTTTTCTTAATAATCTCCCAATTCATTGTTATGCATGGGACTTTGAATTTCTTTGATCTCGGTCCGTCTCAGCTGATGAGGCTACAACAATTATTGCAACGATGATTGTCAGCTATGAAATATTGGATATTGAATATCGCAAATTCGATATTGGACATTAGACATCAGAAATTAGATATTAGACAGTAGACATCACATGCTAGATATTAGATATCAGACATCATATAGTAAATATTCGACGTCAGATATCACATGATGGATATGACGCCAGACATTACCACCGCCGAGCCGAACCAGCCGTTGCCGACCGAAGGTCAAGACGAATGCGACATTGCCCTTCCCCGCAGCCTTACCACCACGCCTCGCACCACCCACAGGTCCCAATATCCAGAACCGGCCTTGCTTATCTACTATCCTCGAAACTATCAAGACTATGATACTATCTGTGGGCATTCATATTTAAAATTGATATAAAGCTACAAAGAAGTTCACAATTATATCAGTTAATTTGACTATTATGAGTGATTCATTTACCTCGACCCTGGTCGGGCTGATCTTCTATAATAGCGGCATGCTATTTTCCACACATTGAATTATCACTGGAAATAAATTGTATAGCGTAGGGCTTGTCCAATTCCTCATATTCAATTCAATTTCTAATATCGACAAAGGATGTAGTAAATTTGACATTGAAAAAGATGAATTGGTGATACTATTGACTACATCAACAGAAACCTATGAAACTACTGATGTTGAAACTCTTTTTAAAGATCAATGATGAGTGTACGAAATCCCGTTCACTTTACGGGTAAATGATAAGACGCTCAGGACGGTGATTGAATTACCCAAGGACGTGGTGACAAATATCAAGCCGTTAGACTCCATTGGGCAACTACTGGGTTAAGGACACATTCTAGGATATTCAACATCCTATGAACCTGGCACGCCTCCAAACATCATTCATGTGAACTCTCGCCGTATTTACTGCAATCTAACTGCAGAAACCTACATTAGTAGTCGACGTGTGCATACAATTCACGACTTCTTCCCAAGCATTCCGCCTGGAGACGATATCATTGAAACGCCTGAACAGGTGATTTACTTTCCAATCATAGTACAGTGAATAGACCATCTGCAATTGAGAATTGTGAATCAAGATGATCGCCCTGTTAATTTCCGCGGCGAAGTAATTACAATATAGCTCCATATAAAAACTCATTGAATAATTGGTACTGTGTTTGACGGCCGGGGGGGGGGGGGGCGGGTCTTTCGCAATTATAAAAGTGAGGACACATACCGGCAAGCGAACAGTCGTCGAGTGCACCTCTTGAAGCTGACATTACGAAACATCAAGTTCCTGTGGACCTTGGGACTAAGAATTCGCGGAAAGGAGGAAAGTGAAGATTTGCTGTGTCGTCATCGACTGCTGTTATTCATATCTGCCATGGAAGAGATCCTGTACATTCAGAGGTGGATAATCTGTGACGAGTCGATTGCTGATTACGAGATTCATTCGCCTCAACCATTTACATCTTCTTCCTTCAGCACCAAGGATTAAATCCGTATTTACGTGCAATGCCAGGATCTCTGTACTGCCAAGCAAAAGTTCGATGCACATTTACTGTAGATAGAGGAAAACTGATAACACACTTGTTTCAAATACAAAACTTGTGAATAATGCGATCTCCGATTTATTCGAGGAAAAACGCGATGAATTAACTTCTGTGGAAATTGATATGTGTAAAAATGTTGGGCTGACGACATTTATGAAAAATGATGTCTCTGAGCCCTAGCCATAAATATATCATGGAAAATGCAGGTTGAAGGAATGACAGGGAAAAGAAAATAACGGGTGAGGCAGGAAATTTTTGATGTATTCATTCCCTTCAGCTTGATTTTAGGATTCGCTGAAGATTATCAGAGGCTTTTTGTGAATGCAAAGCAGGAGCTAATCCTAACACGTCCGCACAGTCATTTCAATGCTATATTCTAAGCCAATAATGGACCGCAGGCTGAATATCTAAAACTCACAATCACCAAGATCGATTTGATGCTACCCTACATTAAACTTGCAGACACTCGAAAAGAACAGCTTCTCAATCAGACTTCAAAAGACACCGTGGTGTCGATTAGTTTTCGCTCTTGGGAATTGTACAAGTATCCTCTGCTGCCCAACACAACGAAGCATGTGTGGATTGTCAAATGCTCAACGCAATTGGAGAAATCGTGTTACGTCATCTTTGGTTTTCAAATAGCTCGAAAAAGTCGGCTTTGAAAGATGCTAGTGCATCAAATCATTTTCATATTCGGAAAATCACATCATTCTTGAATTCGCAAAGTTATCTATAGGGAACCCGGAATTCGTACATTCAACACAACTAATCAGCTTTTTTCTACAATATGTATAGCAGCTTCCAAGCCTCCTATTACCATAAAGAGCCTGAACTTCTAGTCAGCAGAGCGGACTTCTGGAAAAGTCCCCATTCAGGGTCATTGATTGCTCCACGCAGAACGAGTTCTAGAAATCCGGACGTGTGGACATTCTTCTGGAGTTTAAATCATCGAAGATCTTCGACACCAACACTGCGGCCTACTCTGTGATCTTACACGATCGAGTCGTTGAATAAAGCTTACTCGCCGGTAGTGTCACGAAACTCATTTGACAAAAGGAATGTAATCATTCAGTTGAATAAATATGGTTATGGTTATGGTTATGGTTAAAAATACGGATAGGCATTTGCTGCCCTCTTGTCACCGAACCCCTACTGGGCTATTGTGGCTCCGTTGTCCTTCTGATCCCTATAATTCTAGGCCAGCTTTTCTCACCAGTTTTAGTAGATTCCCGGCGTCTAGATCCGCTACATAGCTGATGCTAGGGAAGGCGGTTCCCCAACAATTCAGCCTTGTTGTAGCCAGTGGAGGGCAGCTACAAAGTATGTGCAGGCTGTCCTCGTCTGCCTCATGGCATAGTCCGCAGCGGGCATCGCTTTCGATACCCATGTTTTTGCAGTGTGTCTTAAACCTACCATGTCCAGTGAGGAGCCTGATTGTGGTGCTCAGTTCCTCTTTTTTCATGTTGAGTAATTTTCCTGCCCT
>NW_011887917.1:46701-74334 GCF_000806365.1 Fopius arisanus | reverse complement strand
TTCGCGATGGGTTTTTCGGCTTCCCTTGTGGTTTCCCACGTTTCGTTCGGCCTTATGTTCCCCATTAACTTGGTTTTTAGCCAACCCCGCGCAGAGTTCGAGACATTTCTGTCCCGGCCTCCGCCGAGGTGGTTATTCCGCCCGGCCGTCCTCCTATCCACCACCCGGAGACGCGCTCGGTTGGTGGCTCAACCGCGCTCTCCGCACCCCAGTCAAGGGGTTTAGAGTGACCCGAGCCATTTACTATTACTTTGTAACAAAATCACTCCATCCTTTTCCAATTTGTCTAATTTTTTTTCCACTTTCTTCTTAAATGCCAATGGCACTGGTCTAGGTTTGAAAAATACAGGTTTCACTTCTTTTCTCAACTTGATATCAATTTTTTCTCCATTAAATTTACCCAATTGTCCATCAAATAAAACAGAATATTGTTCAATTAAATGTTTAATATGATTACCTGTATTCACAAAATTGATACCTTCAATTCTAATACCCATGTTGCTCAATCCTCTGGCAATCAACTACCACTGAATAGCTTGTGTGGATGGTGTGCACATCTCCAGAATGTTGGAGGGAGTGGGGGAGCACCAATTTGCTCACGTTTTCATAATGTTAGTTTAAAAAATACCTATCCGACTCTATGGCCTCGCGATACTGAGAACGCCGAAACCGTTGAGAATTTTACGAATTTTTTTTCCGTTGAATTTTACACGAAACACGTTCTCATACAATTGAACCTTACCCACCCAATCACGTATTCGTAATATTAATACGATATTCATTACGATGGACTAGAGCTGACATTTCTATACATTCCAAGTTCTCCAGCTTCATGATGAAAAAAAAAATATGATTGGAGGGGAGATCTTTCGCTGGGTAAATGAGATCTTTATAGCTTATAAGGAATCTCCTTCCCAGTGCAGAGCTCATTTGATTCTGTACCGTGAGTGTTAAAGTGCTCTGCCTTTGTGATGTCTGTTGATGCTGACCAACCAACAAGCAATAGAATTTCAACTTGTGAAGTGATCACAATTCGTCCATTTATTCAAAAGTTGAAAACTTCGGAGAGGATGAAGCGAGAATTGCAATGGGATGCAATTGAGTCGATCAGCTCGTCAGATGGAGAGTCAGAGATTAGAAACTTTACTGACAGTGATGATGATGATGGTGGTGCTTGGGATGGTCCTACCCCATTAGATCCCAATACCATCTCACCTGGTGGCAGTGAAAACGTGGATGATTCGCCAGAGAGTTCAGCACCTGTGGAGAAGGAGATCGTACAATGTCCAGCAAGCCCGGACCCCGAGTCTCCAGAGAGTCCAGCAGCTGTGGAGAAGGGAATTGTAGACTCTCCCGCAAGCCCGGACCCTGAATCTCCAGAGAGTCCAGCACCTGTGGAGAAGAGGACTGTAGACTCTCCAGCAAACCCAGACCCCGAGTCTCCAGAGAGTCCAGCACCTGTAGAGAAGGGGATTGTAGACTCTCCAGCAAGCCCAGGCCCCGAGTTTCCAGAGAGTCCAGCAGCTGAGGAGAAAGGTTTGGGTGATCTTCCAAACCTATCATCATACAGCTCGATGATGGTCGTGGAAGACTCTGATTCAATGGAAATGGATCCACCCGATTCCCCTATATCAGAGGTAGCACCAGTGATTCCAGCGAATGTTGGGACTGTACCACCACCTACTTCAGCGGATGACACAGAACCATTTGGTCGAGTGGGGGAAGCTGTATGCCCATCAGCAGGTGACTCAGATGATGATGATGTGTAACCTGTTAGAATTTTCGTGCCCGAAGAATGGGACGGTATGATGTCTGAAAGAGCTATGATGAAAAAGCTGAGAGAAATCATCAATCGTCAGTATAAAGTTGGTGGAACTTTTGTCACAATGGGAGATGTTCGAGCCAAGCTGATCTTCTGTCCTTATGGAACTATTTACTTTCGACAGATGGGATCATTTAAACATCCCAAGCGATTGTCAACCAATATTAAAATCTATCCAGAGGTAAATTAATAATAAAATTCTAACATCTTATCAATCCGCTAACTCAATTATTAATTTCTTTCATTTCTTTTCTGTTTCAGTTGTAATTTCCGAGGGTAAAATTATTTTGAAAAAGTGGCATCTATCATCTGACAATTAAACAGTGAAAAATGTTATTACATACGCTACATAATTTTTTAAATTTCTAATATTAAAATGTTCAAGTGAAAGCATTGGAAAATACCGCTATAATCATCTATGCTTTGAAAACTCTGTAATATTCTTCCCGAAAAATATCTATGCATATATATGTATTGAATAAAGAATATTTTCTCCACTTGAAATCTCTATCAATGCTCCATTCTTCACCATCAACCAGATGTAAACATTCAGAGTTTACGCGCCAGACACCCAGAGTGAGACAGACAACTTTTGGAGGCTTTGGCGCTGGAGCGAAAAAAAGTGGTGTGGCGACGGGCCCAACGTTGTCTTGCAGCCTCGCTTCGTCAGTACATCTCACGAAATCACAGCAACAAGTAAGTGTCGTGGAACATTAAAGTTGATAGTGAATTTCATAGTGTCATCAGTGTACTATAATAATTAATGATTGTTTTTTTGTTTTAGTGAAACTTGAAGTGTACATTTTTCCGGACCCCGCGATGAGGTATGAGTGGGAGAAGGATGATGGGAGCATGGAGGACTGGCGGTTGGGGGAGGTGGAGAGGCTTGGGGAGGACCTCACCAGGTACTGGAGCCCGGTGAATCGTCTCCAGGTACCCATGGATTTCATTATTAAATTCATGGCGTACCTGGCCGATCATTTCTTCGCCAACAAGGTAAGACACTAACAATCAATTATAATGTCTTGCTCCTCCTTCTGGACTTAATATATATATCATCAATTTTTCTTTTAATAGGAATGGCAGCTCCACCAGGAGATGAGGAAGTTCCTTAACTTTTTGCTCCTGAAGGGTCGTGAGATTGAGGCACTGGAGATGGTGCCTCACGCGCAGGGCATCGCGGCAACCGCCGTGATGATTCTGGACGCACAAAATCATTACGATATCTGAAGTAAGTACAATTCATTTTTCTTGTTTTCATTATCTTTCTTTATATTCAAATTAATAAAATCTATTTATTTACTTCAGGTGCATCATCTCCAGGACATCCTTTTTTAATTTTATTATTAGATTAAGTTTTTGTAACTAGAATAAGATTATATAATTTGTACTTAGAATAAGTTTTTCTTTACCAATTTATATGGTTTGTAATTAGAATAATAAGTTTTAAAATATAAAATAAAAAGGAAAGATAAATTTGAAGTTTCCAATTTATTTCACCACCCTCATTTTTCAGGTTAATTTAACAGTGAATGTTCACATTTTTATTGATGATCCACATTGCTGAAGAGGCATGGATTGAACTCGCCCTCCAGGAAAGTGATCTCCAAACGTTCAGCAGCAGCAGCCTCACGGTATTTCACCAGCTTGGATGGATCCTGTTGGAAGGCGTTGAACAGTTGTGACGGCAGATACACGATGTACACGTCGTTAAGAGCGACAACCACTTTAGCACCAAATTTAGTCGAAATCACCTCCAGATCGGTGACCAAATACGTCTTGTTGAGTCACAGCTCCGTTCGATGTTTGGCTGGCAAGAAATTTCCTTGACTTGCGATTTTGTTGATGTCATGGAGATCCAGAACGTGCTTTTCCATTATGATTGTTGTTTCTCTCCTTGATTAACTTCGTCTTGGCAAATTTCGTGTGACTACACTTATAAATTTTGGAGACAGAATAATGAATCAGTAGATTTACTGCCGCTACTTATAGGCTTGTCACAAGTGGAGGGGGTATACAACAATCACATATAACATTAACGTAACAACAATTCCAAGAAATTTAGGCAATCTCCACCGAGCAGTCAAATTCTTCGCGGAAACTCAACTGTCACCATACTTCGGGGAACTCCATGAAGAAATGTTAATAAATCGATCCAACGGTCAATTTTTTCATGGAAACTGAACCGTCTGCACACTTCTGGGAAATTGATGAAGAAATGACAATGAATCGATCCCACTGAAACTTTATGACTCATTGGAACTCCAACAAGCAATGATCCAAGCAAATTGATCTGAATTTTCCTAAGGGTTGTTAGTCTTATTTCGAGATGGAACGCAGCAGCATTGTGCGCTCTTCCAGAATAATTGAAATTTTCCAACATGCCTATCAGAATGCACAATCTCAAGAAATTCAACAATGGATTGATCGATGTGCTTACTATATTAAATTTTATACTCGAGTGTTGACAAGACGAAATCATCTATCGGTTGGTGAGAAAAATGAGATTCTCTCTACAATTGCTCGAATTCAGGGTTATCAAGAGGGATTTACAAATAGACAACATCGAGGTGGGCGTGTGCAGGTGCCATCGCATAGCAGAGAAGAAGAAGCGCTTGGAGATCGTGTACGCTGGAGAGATGGACGATCAGCATTTCACAGTCGTATTCGTACGGGCATTGTAATCAATCTCCAACATAAGGATCCAGCTTCCTTTCTCAATGATGCAAGACAACTGTCAACAGCACATTTGAGAAGTGTTCTCGAAAAGAATGGCAACATAAAGGCAAATGCTATTTTAGCTTGCAAATTTACATTGAAAAAGGATGAAGTGATTACCAGTGAAGTTAAATATTTCAATACGAAGAATGAAATCATTCTACCAGCTACAGATCTGGCAACGTGCTTTGATGAGAATGTGAGTGAGCCATTGCTTACAAAAATTGGGGATTTCCCTGAACGTGACTCCGGATGTGAGTTGAGTGAAATTATGAATTTGATGGTTAATATGAGCCGATATGTTCCACTCAAGGGTGGCTCTTCAACGTACGTCGAGCTGCCCTATGATATTCAATCTAAAAAGGCTGTTCTCAATGTCAAAAATTCGGATGAATTTTGTTTTTCGTGGTCAGTTATTGCTGCTCTCTATCCAGTAAACACGCATCGATGTGCTAGTTCATGATATCCTGACTCTACCACCGCATCTCTTCCACAAAGTGAAAAACTACTTGATTATGCAAATATTCGCTTCCAGATCATTTTGAGTGATATTCCAAAATTTGAGAAAATGAATGACTTGTCAATTAATGTGTATGGAATTGAATGGGGAATGAACAGTGGGAAGGAAATTGTCACTTTCGACCTCAGCAAGATGAACTCGTGTATACCCACAATTCACTTACTTCTCTTTTGTTCGAATGTGCATCTTGCCGCTGATGTTCAACCAATTTACCACTTCGCATGGATAAGAGATCTCTCAAGACTGGTTAGTGCGCAAATTCCCAATGTTGCACATCGTATATGGTTGTGTGATCGATGTTTGTCTTATTTCCGCGAGAAGAAACATTATGAGGGTCATAGACAGGATTGTGTAACTATCAATAAGTGTAAAAAGATTCTTACATCGGAAAAGAAAAAAATCTTGAACTTTGAAAATCACAGATGCAAGGAGCCTGTCCCATTCACAATTTACGCTGATCTCGACTGTATTCTTCAACCGTGTGCTGATAATGATGATGACAGATTACCGCAAAAACATAATCCATATACTGTCGCCTCGTACTTGCAGTGTTCCTTCGATACTAATTTATCCCGCTTTCAAATTAAACGTGGAAGTGATTGCATTACGTGGTTCATGGATGAATTGAAGAAAATTGGAGTGATGGTGAATGATAAAGTAAGAACGATTGTACCAATGGAGCAGCTCACGTACGCACAGTCCCAACAATTCTCAACAGCCGAGTGTGTCATATATGTGAGGGACCATTCATTTTGACAGACATTAAACATCGAGATCATTGCCACTTCACGGGTAAATGTCGTGGAGCTGCGCATGCCGGATGCAATGTAAACTACAAAAAATCACATGAAATACCGGTGATTTTTCATAATCTTTCTGGGTATGATGCTCATTTTATAATTGTGGATTTGGTGAAGGAGTTCAATGGCTCTATCGAGTTGCTGCTTCTGACAAAAGAAAAGTACATTTCATTCAAGAAATCTATTCCACAAACAAAAATCAAGCTAAGATTTATCGATTCATTTGGATTTATGGTTAATAGCCTGGAAAAATTGGCATCCAACTTGACTGATGAAGATAAAATAATTACACTAGCACATTGCAACGCTGAGCAATTCCATTTGTTAAAGCGTAAAGGTGTATTCCCATATGAATATTTGGATAATTGGGATAAATTGAATGATGGAGAAGTACCATCGAGAGCAACTTTTTATTCCACACTAAACAATCAAGAAATATCAGCGGAAGATTATGCTCACGCGCAGGAAGTTTGGAAAAAATTTAATATTACATCACTTGGTGAATATTCCGACCTCTACTTAAAAACTGATGTTCACCGAAATTTCCGAAAAAGTTGTTTGTCAGTCTGCAAACTCAACCCACTGCGCTACTACACAGCACCTGGACTGGCATTCGATGCAATGCCAAAATCCACCAGTGTAGAAATCGAACTTTTTACAGACGCTGATAGGCTCTTATTCATTGAAAAAGGGATCCGAGGTGGTGTAGCTCAATGTACAAATCGCTATGCTCATGCCAACAATCGGTATATGGGTGAGAATTATAATCCAAAGGAAGAGGAGTCCTATCTCATGTACTTTGATGTCAACAATTTATATGGAGCAGTCATGAATCAGTACTTGCCCTTTGGTGCATTTGAGTGGGAAAATGTCGAAGGATTCAATATCTTCAATGTTCCCAATGATTCACCTGTTGGATATATCTTAAAAGTGGATTTGGAATATCCTAAAGAGCTACATTATGTACACAAGGACTTGCCGCTATGTCCCGAGCATTTTATTCCACCGAATGGCAAGGATACCAAGCTCACGACAACACCCTACGACTAAAAAGACTATATAATTCATTATCGGAATTTGAAGCAATGTCTGATTCTTGGTATGCGATTAACGAAAATCCACCGAATCTTAAAATCCAAGCAAGCAGCATGGCTCAAGCCCTACATCGACTTAAATACAGAGATGCGAACAAAATCGACAAATGAATTTGAAAAGAATTTTTTCAAGCTAATGAACAACGCAGTTTTTGGAAAAACGATGGAAAGTGTGAGAAAGCACAGAGATGTTAAGTTGATCACCAAGTGGGATAGAAGATATGGCGCGAGAGCCTACATTTCCCAACCAAATTTTCAGTGTAGTCTAATTTTCGACGATAATATGACGATCATTGAGCTGAAAAGAGTTCAAATTATATTCAATAAACCAATCTACATTGGATTTGCCATTTTGGACTTGTCAAAAATTTACATCTACGATTTCCATTATAATTATGTGAAACGTGAATTTGGAGAGCGATCTAAATTAATGTACACCGACACAGACAGCCTTCTATATCAGTTCAATGTTCCCGACATCTATGACTTATCAAAAGAGATATTTCGAAATTTGACACTTCCAACTACCCAGCAGAGAATGTTTATCAAATACCAAGAGTCAATAAAAAAGTGATATGTTTAATGAAGGATGAATGTAATGGTAAAATTAGGACTGATTTTGTGGGCCTGCGTGACAAGCTTTATACTTTCAAGGTGTTGGGTGATGCGCGAGAGAAAAAACGAGCGGAGGGTGTGAGGGGGGCAACACTGAGAACATTTACCTTTGAAGACTATAAAAATGGTCTCTTTCAGCAGAAGAAACTGGTGAAATCACAGTATTTGATTCAAAGTAAAAAACCGCAAGTTTACACGGTGAAACAGAACAAGTTAGCACTGAGTTATGATGATGATAAGAGAATTGTTTTACTTGATTCAACAGACAGTGTGCCTTATGGTTACAATGAATTAAAGACACAAATATTTTCCAAATAATGTTTTTCTTGATTATCCAATTACATTTGATTAGAGTCTATCCAACTGTTGTGAGTATTATCAAATCCCAGCCACTTGACATATTGCTTCGTCTCCTTCCTCTTCAGCACCTTCTCAACGAGAAATACATCTGGATACATGACGTGACTCAGCTCCTCTTGGTAGAAGCAACCTTCAATTGCATCATCTTTCCCATCAACCAGCTTATATGTTACGGGATTGCTATATTGCACTTTTTTAATTGTGAATATTTCAATTTTCTAGTTGGAGGTATAGCCTTTTTCGAAAACAGTTTTATACTTGCTGATTCGCACTTTATCACCCGCTTTGAATTTAATTTTCCCCTTCTTATCCTCTTGTACGTTTTCATAAATTGATTTCAGCAACGATTTTTCATTCTTGGATGTAACATCTTTAGGTTTCATTTTTATTGTACGATGGTTCGTGTTATTAGTCTGCAACTCAATCACCAATAGTATCAATCCATTTGTACGTTCCACGAATTGAGAATTGTTTCCACATTTTATTTTTCATTGTTCTAATGAAGTGTTCGCATATCGATGCCTTGAGGCTGCTGAAGGTTGGGTACATGTGCATTTTATGCTTTCCCATGAGAGCTTGATAATTTTTATTGTAAAACTCTTTGCCTTGATCAACATGGGGTTTTCTTGGAATACGCCCCTCTTGCAAGATGAGATTCATGGCATCCACAACGTCATTGGCACTTTTTGATTTTATGGGACTGGCCCATGCATACTTGGAGAAAATATCAATTACCGTTAGAAGATAGCGGTAATGTTTGTTGCTGTGTGCATATTTGATCATATCCACGAGATCAACCTGCCACGTTTCATCCAGGCCACGAACCTCAACGCGTCTTCTTGGGTAGTTTCGTCGAGCCGGGCGATGAAGTTCCGCGGCTATTGTTCGCCTCTTGGACTCCATTTTCTTGTTTATTAATCTTGGGAATTGCACGTTCGTGAAGTCCTATTTTTTTCTCAACTCTCACAAAACGCTTAGTGAATGCACTTTTCAAATCCCTGATCTTTCTGTCTTGGCCTTCCAATTTCTGCACAACTGTATCACGTTCAGCTTTCAGACGTTTACGCAAAATATGCAGCGAGATAGCATCAGCATCCACCACTGGATCGAGAATATGGCATAACCTCCTTCGTTCTGAACTATAATTCCTTTCAGCAGTACGTCTAAATCCATCACCTGGCGGACCTCGTCTTCCAACAGTGGTGAGCTTGCTGCTGCTGCTGTGTGATACCTGTCGTCCAAACACATCGACACTCATGATGAGAATGAGATGATTCACGCGAGTGTAAATTTTAACATATAATTCCTGCATCACGTAATTATTCGATAATGGAGAGAATTTCCTTGTAATGATTAGGATTACCGGCAGCTTGAGATACCATGAGCAAGCGGAGTCTATCCACCCGTTCATTTGGATTATCCCAGTAAATATAATCCATTTTCCTGGACATTGTCCTTGGAGCCACCATAAGCTCTGGTATTAGCCCTTTACCGCTCTTTTCATACGGTCTAACTAGACGACTGGAGAACATTCCCAACATCAGATTGCGCGGATGATTCATCAGCTGCGTCTGTGAGCACTGAGGCCATCGCATTCTTGGAATCGTCGTGTTGATTTCTTAACGGTTCTGGAGTACTTCTTGTTGTAAAAAACTTTTTCTTCTCGTATACCCTTTCCGGTCTTTACGATTTGTTCCTTTCCCGCCCCTCAGCACCCTGTACCGCATTTTTCGAAAGGGAGGGAAAAACCTCATTTGAGGGAAAAAACCTGCTCTGGTACAGTCCTCTTTTTGACAGGACTACCGCTCGACAGTGCAACTGAGCGATTAGAGCGCTATAAAATTTGACCGCCGGTGCCCGGGATCGTACCCGGATCATTGGCATGCTAGTCTGGCACTCTAACCGCACGGCCACTATCGTCGGTACTTCATGTTGTAATTTCCTGTTTACAATCGTTCACTCCTCCCTCCTCCACCTCCTCTTTTTTCATAATAATATTTTAATATCTTTTTTTCTTCGTTTTGTTCTGGATTGCACTTTGATCAATCAATTTTTCAAGAGGAGTAATTACAGGTTTCAAGGCCTCATTCGTAGCTCGTTCGGCCATATCTTTCCCCATCTTTAATGGTTGATATTTATGAAGAATTGCTTTGCTTGCCTCAGCAATGTGATGCAATTCATCAGACTCCTCTTGCAAGACCGTTGGCCGCATGTTGAAGGTTTTACGTTCAATTCAACACTGTCTCGAGTGCCAATCATCAGCTTGTTTTTATACATACAAAACAATCAAATCCACGTCGATAACGTCCCTCATGCAATTAACAGTCTTTGCTGATGGTGATGAAGCCATGTTTATCATTATTCCAATAAGCAGAGAACAAATCCTTGAACTCTGGGTATGGCATGTCTGTATTAACATGATCCTGATAAATGTGTTTCAAATTCCTTTCATCCTGACGGAAGTAAAAGAGTACATTTGTATTATCACGTATCAAATGTTTTGGAATACGTGCATAGGTCTGATAGAGATAAAAGCAGTCTGCGTTTTGATGGCGACCCATGCAAAAGAATGCACGCATCATATCCTGTTTTTCACACGTGACATCATCAAATATCATAAGAGAATTTGGATGAGTTTCTTCGGGTCTGACGACCTCTTCATGATCATTAAATGGAAAATAGCCAATAACTTTCACTGTTGTCAATAATTTTTTCAAAAACTGATATTTGGGTCGATTTGAGGACTTGGAGTAAACATAAACGTCTTGAAATCTTAGCCCACTAGGATGGGTAATGAGAGCGAACAGGGTAATCGTTTTACCGCAGTTTGAGGGTCCACAGATAATTGCACGTACAGTATTGGGTAAAAGTGGGCCGTGACGATTCTTTTGTTTATCTTTCTTTTTCTCTATTATCTTATCGAAATTCATCACTGGCAGCTTCGAACTTTGCTGCTTGAACTCCATCTTGACAACTGCTAGCAAGCTCCATAAATACATGACATTTATAGACTTGCACTTCAGTCTGTGCAAGAGCATGGTGGTGTGCAAACGTCTTAGAACGCGGAAGGGTAAAGGAATCGTCAACGATATCATCAACAAGTTACCCATTTAATTGCATATACCGGGCTGCCAGTATTGTGGACCGGGTACCAAGTTGGCTAGACGATTAACACGCGGTGATCCTGGGATAAATTCATTGGATAAAGCTTGTAAAGAGCACGATATAGCATAATCGAAAAATAGGGAAAATTTGGTCGTGGAGAGAGAGCCGGGGTCCACGGATACGGGAGTCCAATAACTGAAACCTAAACCATAAAGTAAAGCGAACAGACGGCGGTCCGGGATACCGAGTGCATACTTGCCGGAATCCAAGGCGTGAAGGGCGAGCTCTAGGAATACCTCGCCGAGAACGCGACGTATGATAGCGGAATGCGGGTAGGCCGAGAGTATTGGGAATTAGCTCACCCCATTGCACATTATCGGAAGCGTGACGGATAAACTAGGGTAGCCCCAAAATCAAAGAGCATATGCAGGCCGGGTAAAAGTCTCACCCAGCAAACGTCGTGCATGGGGAGCATTCCTCCCACCCGGAGATCGTCACCAGAGAGAGCGTAGCCTTCACCTAGAGAGCATGAAGAACAATGCGGAGCATTGGGAGCCTATCGAGGGCTCGAGAGAGAGAGAGCTGCCAATGGTCCGCACTGGGAGCCAGCCGAAGCGGCTCTGCCGAATAAGTGGGCAGTCTGGGTAGTATTGCCGATGGATAAGCTGCCGTCCGCCAGGACGTGCTGCCCTCCCCTCAGGGAGGATATCCCTGACACTAGTTTCTCCTGGAGCGCGCCGAATTCGAACGTCGCCAGTGACCCTTTCGAGCAACCCCGTCGAAGGATCAGCCGTTCGAATACCTACGCCATCTAACATGGAGCGCTCATACGCCAGTATGAGTCCTCTGCTATGTGCCAGGAAGTCTCATAGAGGGCTGGGAATGTTTCTATGCGTCCGCCCTGTGCTGTTGCCTATCTCCAGGCCTCCTACCACGCTAAGCACTCCGGCCCCAGTCCTCACACCCTTCGACGATTTGAGAAATTCCCGGGGAGGGTCGAGATGGCAGATGAAGAGGGCCAAAATATCCCAAAATTGGTTTAATGTGCGTGATTCGCGAAAATCCCGTTACACCACGAATCAAATGTATCAGGATATCCTTCCGAATGGATGAAAATTTGTTTATTTTTCTCTTGTCCTTTCAACGGTCTGACATACTCAGTTATCAATTGTTCCTTATCCTGCTGTTTATTAACCAGCACCAATTCTATCCCGTGAAAAAAACCTTTCAATTTGCTTGCCATTCAAATCTTTTAACCCTTCTTTGATATTGACAATGATTGTTTGAACACTGTTCTAATTATTTCGACAATTTTCCTTGCTCCAATCACCCTCGTATCGCTTTTCAAAGATAAATTTCATTCGATTGATGCGTACATCGTCTCGGACCTTATATTTGAAGGCCTCTTTCCGAGGTTTCTTCGACTTGAACCGATTTTGTATATTACGCCATACATTTTACTCATTACCCATAGTGACAGCTGCAGGCGACATTTTTATTGAAGAATGTTTCGAACTATTGTAAGAAGTAACAATTTGCTGCAATATATCTGTATATTGATGTGTTCTTATATGTGAAATACCACCACATTCGCTTTTTTAATGTGCAGTTGAATGGCTCCCCTCTAGCAACTTTAATGTCGGGATTACGTGCGACACAAAATCGTATCTTTTCATCAGAAAGTAATTTTCAAATACCGGCCGGTACGAATTCTTTTCTGTCAGTTTGTATCCAAACAGGCATTCTGCCATCACTCCTCCCCAATATACGTTTGAAGTGCCCTCAAGTACGGTCCTTATTTATTCTCCAGCGGTTGAACCCAGATAAACTTATTTAGAACGTGTGTTAAAATGACCACGAGTAAATAAGAAATACCATCATGGTATGTTGTCAAGGATCGTATCTCAACCAAATCAGTCTCCAACACAACCTGAATGTTTGTCACTATATAATGGACCAGTGAAAACTTATGTCTAATGTGTCGATGAAGTGTATACGCATCTAACTAGTTTTTTTATTTCTTTCTGAGGAATTTTATTTTCATATCATGATAAAATATTTCAAGCCCCTATATTCGCCTCCGACTGTGAAAGGTTGAAATAGTCCTCCGATAATCTTTCATCATCATTCGAAATGATAGCCATGGTGAGATCGATTCTTCTTTCACGGAGTACGAAGATAGAGCCCGTGATTTTTTCAAGATTGTACGGACATGGTGTACAAGGGAACTACGCGGTGTATTATAATTTTCACAATCACACGCAGCGATAGAATCATCTCCATCTTCTGAAATTACTGGTTCATCCCGACGAAGAATATCCAGTAGTAGTGGGGGTGGCCGTAGGGTTTTCGGATTTCTTATGTACTCTGTAACACTGTTCCTGATCTCGTCCCAGCGATCAAGGATAATTATTACCTTCACCCGTTCCCATGTTCGCATCCTAATTGCCCAAACGAATGAATGCGGGCGCGAGCTAGCTTTTTATGGGCCAAAACCTAACAAAAACCAAGAGAACCGAAGCGACGGTGAGGGTGGGGTGCTCCGCCTCACCCGAGGTCCGGAAGCCTCAGAAATTCAAAAATTGTATCCTAAAATATATCCTAATATCCTAGAATATCAAGAGAGGAGCGACATCCATGGGAATTTAGAGGTCTCACATAAATGAGGTAGAGTTATACGTATGATTCGAACACTATCTTGATTTGGGCATCAAATCTGTCACTAAAATGAACGATATTAAAGCAATGTAACGCCACAGCTGTGGTGGATTAGTTATTTGATCAGAATGATAATAATGACGGAGATAAAAACGGCATGGGGCGTTACTCGTCCGTCCTCGGAACTAGGAGCTGCTTGCGACGTCGGCGGCAGGCTCCGTCGTAAACTGACGCGGACCGAACCGCCACACATCTAGGTAGCGAGGAAATTCCCCAATCCCCACAACTTACTACTCACGCCGTATAATAATTTTTATTATGCTTCTTTGCGGCGGGACTAACGGACCGATGCGACTTCCCCGTATCAAAATTTTCTGTCAATTAATTTCCACTTTTCAATTTTTCCTAATAACCCTTTTCTTTTGCTAATTTTCGAATTAGTTGACATGTAGATTATTTGTCTCCGAGTGATTTTCATCAATTTATGGGATTTGTAGGTAAAATTCGATTTTTGACCATCATCGGCAATTGATAGTTGACTCTAGCCCTCCACCACCCGCCCAATCTCAATAATCCACCATTATCGACAGTTGAGAGTTGAGTGCAGCCCCCACCATGCAAGTTGGTAATAGAACGGAGTGGTGTGTTCTCCTAATTACCAATCGATTAGTGAAATATGCGAAAAGAACAATGTGCACCAAGGAAGGGAAAGAAGCCATTCTAACCCGCGTTTTTCAATTTTCATCGTGCAAACTTCCCATAGTTTTCAGTCGTCAAGGTTTTCAGATTTCCATGGTATCTGCCGATCAGAGTATTTGAGCCGTCAGTGAGTCTACCAGAAGGGTTTCTAGTAAATGTGAGCTGAATCCTAAATCAGGCCTAGGCAGCCCCTACCCTGACAGCAAATTATTCCCCGAACCTCTATTAGTATGTAACAACGGGTTGGAGAGAGCTAATTGTATCGAAGATGGGTCTTTACGAGCCGGGTTATAAAATGATTTTGTCTTTCTCTTTCAAAAGATTCCATCACGTTTCGAAGACTATTTGGCAAACTCAGAAAATTCCACTTCATGGGAATGGTTTCTATCATAAATTTTATCCGCCGCAAGCAGTTTAGATAGTTGCCTGCATCATTCTTCATAAATTTTCATTCATACCATCGAATATTCCTCCAAATACTTTGTTCATATCTGTAATGATAAAATCACTCTTATAGGTCATCAACTTCAGATGGCACCCATTGAAAATAAGCTATAAAGTAAAGTATCTATTACTTTATTCTTCTATAATTTGTATAAAAGTCATCAACATTGGAGCAAAATACCCACTTAGTATTTCTTGGCAGACAAATCACTGGTATAATTTGTTTCTAATTTGTTTTGTCATGGATTGGAGTCTCATTCAAGCATTGCTGATTACATGTGTTTCAGACAACGTGTTTAACCGAATTACCAGATATCACACCTTGTAATGGAAATGTTCGCTTACCACCCTGTGAAGAATCACCTAGTTCTGGTAGTAGTAAAGAACGGAGGGAGGGTCCCAGGAGCAAATGTCGTGTGTTGGCACCAATATTCCTGCTCATTAGTGTATTGTTACTCGGTGGACTGTGCCTACCACTTCTCCTACAATCTGCTCCAGCTACTCATCAGCAGAGGCTCGATGTAGTCCGGCGAATTCTTACCGAAGTACCTCTCATTGACGGGTGAATATCCATTAGTTTCAAGCATGTCAATTCGAATGCTGTTTCAGTTTTATTTAATTAGTCTATTGTATTGTCCAATATATGAACCATCATTTTTATTTATGTAGGCACAACGATCTGCCTTGGAATGTGAGAAAATTTGTCCATAATCAACTTGGTGAAGTCAATCTCAGCAGTGATCTGGGCCGAATTGATCCTTGGGCCAGGTCTGACTGGAGTCATACTGACATACCTAGGTTACGTACTGGTCTGGTTGGAGCACAAGTAAGTTGATTATAACTCTATTTTTCTCCTCCTTTTTTTTCAGCCTATATAGTTACGATTTTGTTAAGCAACCAGCCATATTTCTAATGTAGGAGTGATAAATCAAAGTGATCGCCGAATCATTAATTAATTTGGATGTTTTCATGATCTTCAAGATATGGATATATATCTTCAGATGCATTATCTTCATTAGCGCCCACCATGAATGGACGAACGGCGGTTGGATTATTGGCGATAGTAGATAAGTCGGTGAACTTAGTAAACTTATTTCTTTGCCCTCCGAGTTTAGATTCTGAACTGCAGTACGGGCATCCAAAGACGCAATACTTTGTTCGAAGTGTCCTGATACACCTCATCTTAGCATCACTTTGAATCTTGATATGCTTATATACTCGCATGTGACTCGCTCATTCTTGGCGTCTATCGTTCTGCTGAGACTCCATCTATATAGAGAAGTCTCCCTATTTAGTTATTATCCTCTGTTACTAGGAACAGCGAATCTTCAATCAGCTGTTTATTACCATCTCAAGACTTCTTCTTGGTTTATCGCCCATTTACTCTTGCGATATGTGGGGCGATATGCTTTTCTTATTGTGATTTCCATCATTTGCGAATAGGAAAAATCAGTATATACTAAGATGTCTATGGATACATATCCTAAATGGATTAATCACTGAAAGTTCATGAAAGAAGTACAATTATTGGTTAACTATGTTTTTTACCTATGTTATTTATTTTATAGATAAAATAAGTAATTTTCCGTATTGATATATATATTGTGACTTTGGGCGGAGAATTAATATAAAATAAGTCCCGGCCCGGGCACGATAAATCCAGGAAATTACTCACTGGGGGGTGAGAGTTCTATCATTAGTGAAATTCAGAGAGGGCCTAAAATTAAGGAGGAAGGGGGAAAGGGCGGAAAAACGTACTCGCGGGGACATTTGATAATAAATGCTATGTATTTTTGAAACCCAACCCGGGTACAAAGTAATAACAAAAGAACATGAAAAAAAATGTGAGGCCTTTTAGAAAAGAAAAACTGGGGAAGGGGTAAGGCCAGCCAACTTGAGACACACGATCAATTTTATCTAACAAAAAGAAAGAGAAAGTGGAGAAGCTAATCGGAGAAGAGGGGGGTGAAGTTAGGGGGAATCGTTCAACTTGCCGGGAAGGAGAAAATCTCCAATTAAATACGCTAATAAGTAATACTCGAGATGTGAACAATATGCCATAAAACGTAATACACGATAAACAATGAATATTGTTGAGGCTCACCGTTGAGGGGTTTATGATTGGCGGCAGGGTGAATATGGTTGGGGCAGGGGATTAATATCTAGGAGGCACTCACACATTCCTGCACACAGAATAATCCTCCTGGGTTCACCCGATTCCTCCACAACAGTCCTCCTAACTCTTCGTACAATTATCCTATCTTCCCAAATCACTCTCCTAACCAAAATACTCTCACCACAGGGGCAGCTTAATAACGAGTGATGGCTGCGTTTCACTCGTTGTTCTTCTTCCCGGATTATCACCGAAAATCAATCGGGGACATTCGTCATTGAGTGTCCTCTTCCTAATTATTCATCCGGGGGGGCTTTGCCAACGATGTCTTCGCCTGGGGGGGGGTCCCTTCGTCATCCGTTGTTCCATCTTCGTGTGAGTACCGCGGTGAGGGGAGCGCGGGGTGGAGGGAAGGAATTTTCCGGAAATGGGAAGCCAACAATGGCAGTTTTTATAACCTAATTTTAACTAATTTTAAAAGTGATTTTCAGGACGCAGGGGAGACGCTGAAATCTTGGTGCATCGTCACAATATATATTTATCTAATGATTATTTCGGAGACCGAAAACGGAAACCCTCTCAAATGGTTTAAAATGGTTGAAAAATACCCAATATACGAAATAAAATTAATATCCGAGCTGAAATTGCATTTTTTCTCCCACTTCATCCACATTTTTCATGGATTGTAGGATATGAGCACCATTACATAATGTATAGGGTCATAGCTTTTTTGGTCATAGTTTAGCTATTATGGGGACAGCTATAATTCGAATTAGCATGTAAAGTATTTTTTGAGGACATTTGTATGATTTCAATTTTGAAGACTCCAAAATGGGCACCATCATAGAAATTTTCTATTACTAGCGTATACGGCGCGCTATGCGTGCCCAAGCTTACATATATGGGGTATTATCATATAAAATCTTCATATAAAATCTGAATATTAAAAGAATCTTAAGTATCTAAAAAATTAGTCATAATAAACAATTATATATAAATTTTAAATTAATATATATATGTATTATATATGTATTTAACATAATAATTTATAAATATATAGGTATAGAATATATAATATATATTATATATATTATAATTATTTGTATGAATATATTGATATGATATGCATAGCTTAGCTATGCGCCAAAAAAAGCTGACAAAAAACGTTACATGCTTTTTTTTAAAAGGCAATCGATCGTCCTCAACATTTTTCTCTATATCTACGAGAATAGAACGAAAAAATCTCTTCGATTTTTTTCGTCAATCGATCATTGAGAATTCATAAAGGTATTAACTCTCAGTTCAAAGACGATACAAAATTGCAGTTATTGATCTGCTTTAATTGAATAACAATAGTACTTTCTATCTCATCGTTATGTAGTTTTTCATTGGATTCAAGGATTCTAATAGATCCTCTTTCAAACTCCAAATATGTAAAATCATTCATGCAAATGATTCAAGGGAGTTCATTGAACGTTCCTCCTTCAGAACGAGGGCATTTACCGCGATATCCGTGAATGATCGACGTTCTAATTCTTGTATTCGGGAGAGTTCTCACTGACAATTATCGCATAGACCGACTCCAAATGATGACGATCTTATGTAAAGATTTCATAATATACATTACATTTATACTCATTATATTTATACTCATATTCATGTCCTCATAGTGACCGATCAGTAAAATTTGAATGTCCTCATATTTTCGATGTGTCCCCATAATGATCATACGTGAGAATTGAAATGTCCCTATATGTTCCATATGCCCTCATATCATAAAATTAGTAGAGTTTTCTATAAATTTGTTTCTATCACGTTATTCAAATAAGTCTGTTCCTATCAACAAAATCTTCCATTTCGTTGGAATAAATGGAATTTTCAGTAAGGTCGGGATTGAATTCGACTATTCTTTTAAAATTTGCTATAATAATTCGATATCACGGTGCCCGATTCATACGTAACGAATCATCTTTCCTATGGATTCATTCACCATGCCAAAAACGATACACTAGCGTTTGGATGTGAGTTTAAAATATTTGTTGAGAAGACCTCATAATATACTGTAACGTGACATTTTCCCGGTGAATGGGAAATGCCCATTACCTTCGCCCTACTTCCCCTGAGCCTAACAAGAACCTGCTAAAATTTAACCTTATGGGCGCCAGGTAATTTTTGACCGGAATTACCAAACCGGAAAAAGTCCTTAATCCTAAACTTCACTAACCTCGATATTCGATTCACCGAAAATCGTAACTCAAAGTCTTAAAACTCCAACCCTAAAACATACTCAAAAATCAAAAAGGGAACCTGAAGGGAACGGAAAGGATAGTTAGGCTTTTGGGGAAAGGTGACGGTCCTGGAGTCGCTCAGTATGCCTGTTGTGGAGAGAGGGGTGGATTGTAGATGGGAACAAGGTTATGGCAAAATCGGGAAAAATATCAAAAAGAAAGGGAACGGGAGGCGAGAAATAAATTTATGCAACAAAACATTGTCCTTACGTGTTCCGCTATTCATGTAAAAATTCAGTACAGTAATGATAAATGATACGATTTAATTAGACTAAGCTGCTTCCAAATTTTATCAACAATTTTTAACTTTCTCTCAATACCAGAACTTCAGCAAAATTCCCCCCCAATTATAATTTTAATTCCCCCGTTAATATTATGTTCCATCCAAAAATCTCAAAATCCAAATCTAATCGCATCCTCCACTTAGCGCGAGATATGAATTCTCTCCCAAAATCCTAAATAAGGTTTCAATATTCTCCTTAATTCACCGCGAAAAACAAAATAATTTATTTCCCAAAACCTGAAATATTTTGCTAACTAGCCCACATTCATAAAGAATAATCGCATCGGAATGCGGCCTCAAGGATTATCGATCGGCTATAATCCGAGGAATAACCGAAATATTATTTGCGCCCGGGAAATCGATAATTTCCCGGAATCGGGCCTTTGATGCGGGAGTGCGAGCGAGAGAAAGAGAGCGAGAGAGACGCACGATGCCTCGCTGCCCGGTTAGCAGCGAGGAGAAATTCCCCAAAAAAATCTAACTTCCCTTAAAATTCCATAACTCGGAATCCGCTCGGCAGATTCCGGAAAACCCTGAACCATTTGGCTGGGGACATTCTCCCCCACAACCCCACAAAATTTTAGGCGTAAGGACGCATAATTAGTCCCCTTAAAACAATTAATAATCACGAGGAAATTTAACGCGCGATTTCCCACCTGTTGCATACAGCCACTCGTTGGCGGCCTCGATTGCGCCACGAGGGAGAACCACCGGCCTGGTTCGTTGGCCGTGGACAATTCCACCCAAAATTTCACTCAAAATTACCCCCAAAACCCCATAAATTACACCAATGACCTCCCAACCGCACTGGGGGATAGTGTACGCCGAAATTATTCGGAAAATCCTCTCCAAAACCACCCAAAAGTTGGGGGACACAACCGACGCCATTTCCAGGGCTCGGAAAAATCCCTGACCACCAATAACTCATTGGGGAGCCGCCAAAAAGGGGAAAATATTTAACTATAATTCTGAAAACTCACGATGGATTTTCTCGCTGCCCTTCTCTTTCGTTTTTGGACCATCCTGGTGGCAGCTAATTGTCCTGGTGTCCTCGGGATGGTGCACTATCACGTCTCACTACTCACTCACGTGCGTTTTCTCTCGCGACTAATGCGCAACTGATTTTCGGAGGTCAGTGTCGCGTTGCGCTGACCCCCTAATCACGCCTACCAATCGATCGGGTGTCGATTGGTGGATCCCTCTACCTTATTCTTGGTCAAGCCCTTCGCGGGGGAATTAATTCAAATTTGACTTAATTCTCCAATCCTAAAATTTTCCTATCGCCCGTGTTTCCCTTTCCGGATCGGTTCTCCGGGATTCTCGTGACTAAAAGACCCTTATTTCTAAATCCTTAACCCTAATTTTATTTCCCTAACCCTTAATTAATTTGGCAATCCGCCGGGATAACGACTGAATTTATCCCGTGCGGCCTTCCACCCGTATTCAGTCTTGGCAATTCGTAGGGGTAGTGACTGAATCTGCCCCATACGACCTTCCACCCGTATTCAGTCTTTGGCAATCCGTCGGGGTTGTTAATATTTTTGCCCCGTACGGCCTTCCACCCGTACCAATTAATCCCTTAAACCCTTTTCCTGGAGCGCCGCCTTTTTAGCCGGACCTACCCGATCCGGAGGGCTGACCCTATCCTCTAAAACTCCCTCTAACCCTTATCCTATTCTAAACCACCCCAAAAGGGGGGAAATCCTAATTTCCCTAAACCTAACCTACGTCCCAACTGCCTCTCTCTCTCTCCATTTTTGGATTTTTATTGGGGATCCTAACGGGCATCCCCGATGCTCGTTACAATACTTTACGTCCATAGTTTTGTGTCCTCATGATCAACAAACAATAGAATTGAAATATCCTTATATTTTCGATGTGTCCCCGTAATGAACATACGTTAGAATCCAATTGTCCCGATATGATAAAAATATCCCCATGTCTTACAATTAGTAGGATGTGGAATGTTTCCAAAACGAAGTTTTCAATATGGATTCTCACTCAGACATTTCGTGTTCTGACCGATCGAAAAATATTCATTCATAGAGCATGTTTTCGCGTTAGTGATTGAAGAAACATTCCATAACTCAGGAGAAAAAAATGCATTTTTTCGCACATGGATTAGGACAGGGATGGGCAACCTTCAGGTAGCTCGGAGCAGAGTCATAAACTCGAGTTAGGAATCCAATAAAGTTTATAACCATGCCAATTATAAGGGTCCTACTACGATCATAGTAGGGACAGTAGTGGGGGCCTCACAGTCACCGTATTGGGAAGCGTCCCATGACGACTCTGCCAAATGGTAAAATGGGGAAAATGGCCGCCGTGATTAATATAAAGAGAAAGTTAAATATCCACACATGGACAACAACTTTTGTGAATATGAAAATAACTATTGGTCATTGAAATAAATATGAAAGTACTCTTCAAATTCAACTTTCCGAATTAATGGCATCTTTCAGCTTGCTTTCTAAATTTTTGGTCCAATATCGACCTTACCGAAAAATATGTCTAGGAAAAAATCCCAAACATTGCAGTTTTGACTGGCTGATGTTGATTCTGAATATAAAAAAGGAATATTTTTTTAAAATAATATTTTAAAGATATTTTCTTCAAAGAACCTGGTGGAATTTATTCCTTGCCTTTGAAATTACGCAGCCGGTCTTTACATTTCATTTGTAACGTCTGCTTTCACAATTAATGAAAATGTCATCGTGAAGAAAATTCCACATTTTCCATTTTTGACTCATTTCCCCGCTTTTCCTTTTCTTCAGCGATATTTCTCCTCTTCTCCTGTTCTTACGTGTTACCCCCACTTTGGTTTATTTCAGCCGAGGAGAAGGCCCTTTACGACTTGGGTCATAAAGGCCCATCACCCGACACAATAAACTTTCGTCTACCCTTTGTTATGTACTAATAGAGGTCGGGAGCACGACTTGCTCTCAGAGCAGAGGTTGCCCATCCCTGGATTAGGATATGATATTGAAATACTTTATCTCAGACTTACATTCAGTCTTATCATTCTTAGTAATCCGATGGACATGCAATAGGAGAAATTGATAGAGTTCAATTTTGTTTTTCCTATTTCATTCGTGAGTAGTTTATATACAACTACGATACGTCTTCGTAACACAATAATAAACTTCGATCTCGCTAGAATAAATCAAATCTTCAGTGAAATCAAAATTGGATTCGCATAGTATTTTGAAACTTTCGATAAATATTCAATGTCATGATTTCAATTCGGCATGTGGAAAAACGAAAAACAAAAATACGATCTCCTCACCTTAATACGTTAGTTTGAGATATATTTTATTTATTTTTAACGGAAGGACGTCTTTGGGCTGTCAGTCGTCAGCATGCTGGCCCTATGACCAATGCGTCCCGGTAGCGCAGGTTCGAGTCCCGATGGTGAAAAATTTTTCATCGTCGGAAAACGAACCCAGTGCCTGTGGAAGTTAGTTATAAGGTAGCTAGATAAAAGTGCGGGTAGGGAATTAGGTTGGGGTACTGGGAAAGGGTTGGTAAAAGACCCACTAGGGTCATACCATCTGGCACCACCCATTTATCGTTTATTATTTTTAATGGAATTCGTTGCAAGTTCGTCCACGAACTTGCAGCTGGCCATTGCCCGAGGGCCTTCAGCCAAGTATTTACATTTGTTGTATAATGATTGTTGATTAGGGTAAATGTGTAGCGTATTTACAAAAATGAAATGGAAGATGATTCGGCTTTCCACAGTGATAAAAGAAAGGATGTTAACAATTTTGAGAACGATGCGTATGTAATGAGATGGTATAATATAGAGGGGTGAGATGTAGTGAAAGGAATTACAGTTTTTTTTTTTCTCTTAAAAGTCCGTTATTGGGGGTGGTTAAGACCTCCCCAGGAGTCAGCGCCCTGGTTCTCAATTCTGATCGATTCAAGCTTTTCAAATAGAGTATGCCGAGGGTGTTTGTAACGGGTTCTGTTCACAGGATTGCGTTTGTGGCAGGTTTGAGATACATTTTTGGAAGACTCCATAATATCCCTTACGACCATAGCTTTGCATCCTCAGAAACAACAAACAGTAAAATTGAAATGTCCTCATATTTTCGATGGGTCCCCGTAATGAACATACGTTAGAATTCAAATGTCCCTATATGTTCGATATGTCTCCATATAATACATTGAGTAGAATATCGAATTTTGCCCCAAATTGAGTTATCTATGTGAAATTCCACTGACGAAATTTGTCTTTTCACTGGTGCTTTAATATTCATTCATGAAGGATGTTTCGATGGTACCGATGAGAAAAAAATTTTCCATAATGCAGAAAAAAATAGGAAAGCATTTTTGAGATGAAATGTGTAATAATGAATTATTGAAGTTTTATTTATCGTTGTTTCATTCGTGATTTTTTTATATACACCATATCTATATGTGTAATAATACAAAATTTGAGCGAAAAAAATGGAAATATTCTGCTTCGAAGTTTAGATGGAGAAAATATTAACAGGAAACAATGAATGAAACAAGGAAAACTTATTAATTGGTTTCCATCAGATTATTTGAATGAGTCTTTCTCTATAAACGAAATATTCCATCTGGCTGGAATAAATCGAAAATGCATAAAGTGAAGCCGGGATTGAATTCAAGTGTTCTTTTGAAATTTGTTATAATCATTTAATGTCATGGTTTCACATTGATATGTAAAGAAATATCGTTTCTATGGATTCATTCACCGTGCCAACTATGATTCCCTCACTTTTGTACGTTAGTTTAAATGATTATTGAGACAACATCATAATATACTTTACGTCCATAGCTTTCCGTCCTCATAATCAAAAAACAGTAGAATTCAAATGTCCTCATATTTTTTAGGCGTCCCCATAATGAAGATATGTTAGAATTCAAATGTCCCTATATGTTCTATATGTCCCCATATGATACAATATCCGTATTCATTCCCATTCGGAAAAATTTCCTTCATCTTGATGAATTAATATTCATTCACGAACAATGTTTCTATTTTAGTGGTTGGTGAAAAAATTCTACCATGGAGGAAAAATTAATCAATGCTGTTTTTCGTACGTGAATTAGATGATATATCGAAATATTCAATTTTTGAACTTCAGTAGGTATGATTGGCATCAATCACAATCTTCAATACAATTTTTCAACTATTAACCAAATGTTCCAGTTCCTTGGAATCAATTAAATCTCCCATGAAATCGGAATTGAACGGCAATCATCTTTGAACACTTTTTATAAATATTTGATGTAATCATATCAGATAAATATGTGCCAAATCACTTCATTATTCACAATTATCCAATTTCTTTCATGTTACTTCTCGTTAAATCAATACTATTGGATACAATAAAATGTCCTCAAAGTATGCAAACAGTAAGATGTCATTTCGGGGACACTATCCTCGTTTATGATACTATATTTTCTAGTCTCCATTATCATCATTACACAGACTGTGTATATTATGAGGACAGTCCCCGAACTACCCATTACGTAAAAAAATTATGAGGACTGTCCTCAAAACAGCCACATGTCGCCATACATTGTATTATATTTTTATCATTAATTTGGTAGTAATTCAGAAGAAGAAGAATATAATTTTGCTGTTATCCGACTTACATTGGTTATTATTGTGACGAAGCAGATTTATACGAAGTAGTTATAATGGAAAGAACGGTGTGCCCCAAGGAAGGGAAATAGGTCATGCAAAGCCGCGTATGTATTAAGCGACGTCTCGGGTGATGATACATACGTTGATCAGAATGACCTCTTTTCCTCTTTTGGTGCCCAATATACTATTAAGGAATAAAATGATTGAAATTGGGTTAAGTCGCCACCGTTGGGCAACCCATTCTCCCTCAATATACATGCCTCGGCCCCTTGACCATCAAGAACTTACCACTTCAAATAACATGTCGACATCGCACTGATTACTGGTTCCCCTTTTCGAACGACGCCCTCCAAAGGAACACAGCGACATGTCAGACCCGGTGGACTCCCACAAAAAACCAGCGATAATTCGCCTGGTAGTCTACGTGGATGATTGTAGTCGGCCAAGTGCCCTCCATCAACACACCCGAATCGCCGAAGCATGATGAAAAAAGATTGAGGGTGATTGATGGTCATGACTCCTGACTCGGCTGCCCCAGTGGTAACACGTGATTATCAAGTATTGGAAACTGAGATTGGAGAAGAAATGAGTGTGGAGAAAAACTTTTTGATGAAATCAAGAGGAGCCATGAGTTGGGAAGGAAGGGAGAGGAAACTAAAGGATATGTGGATAAGATTATTGAAAATATTTTTGGAAAGGATTACGAAGAGAACATGGAGTGGGAGTGAAAAGCAAGAACCCAGTGTTGCCTGAATCCCGGAAAAAATATCCCAGGGAAAAAATATCCCACACATTCAAAACGTGTTAAAACCCGCTCAATTTAATTATTTTTTAATTTAATTATTTTTTTCATTGTCTATTTTTTCAGGGACTCTAATTTTCCTATGGTCTATCAAATTGGGTGGGTTTTAACACGTTTTGGGTGTGTGGGCTATTTTTTCCGGGGATATCTTTTCCGCCTACCGTGTTGCCTGAGAGTAGAGTAAGTACATCGTTTTTCCTGTACCTACCCCGCAGGAATCCACATCATCTCAAATCCAACCCAACGGTGAGTCAAATCTTTGCGGGTATTATTTTATTTACGTGGTCAACCCCTGCATAACCTCATTGAAATATGGAGTGCCTCCCTTCCTCATATTTGGAAATAAATCCGCTTTGTCACACTAGGGTCTTCCTTTGGACGTGTATTATAAGCGACTAGCGCCAGATCAACCATGGCTACTTATGCAAAGATAAGAATTCACAACTGTAACGAGCATCGGGGATGCCCGTTAGAATCCCCCAAGGAAATAAGAAATCGGGAGAGAGAGTGAGGCAATTAGGACGTAGTTTAGGTTCAGGAAAATTAGGACTTCCCCCTTTCGGGGTGGTTTAGAATAGGTTAAGGGGTAGGGGGAGTTTTAGAGGATAGGGTAAGCCCTCCGGATCGGCTAGGTCCGGCTAAAAAGCCGGCGCTCCAGGAAAAAGGGTTTAAGGGATTAATTGGTACGGGTGGAAGGCCGGACGGGGTAAAAATATTAGCAACCCCGACGGAGTGCCAAAGATTGATTACGGGTGGAAGGTCGTAAGGGGTAGATGCAGTCACTACCCCTACGAATTGCCAAGACTGCATACGGGTGGAAGGCCGCTCGGGATAAAATCAGTCGTTATCCCGGCGGATTGCCAAATTAATTAAGGGTTAGGGAAATAAAATTAGGGTTAAGAATTAAGACTAAGGGTCTTTTGATCCCGAGAATCCAGGGGAACCGATCCTGAGAAAAGGAAGGGGATAGATTGATTTTAGGGATGGGGAATTAATTCAAATTTGAATTAATTCCCTCGCGAAGGGCTTGACCTAGAATAAGGTAGAGGGATCCACCAATCGACACCCGATCGATTGGTAGGCGTGATTAGGGGGTCAGCGCAACGCGACACTGACCTCCGAAAATCAGTTGCGCATTAGCCGCGAGAACAAACGCACGTGAGTGATAAGTGGGGCTCCCAAGACGTGGCAAAAGTGATACAGTGCACCACTCAGGACCCCAGGACAAATAGCTGCAGCCAGGATGGTTCTGAAGAGAAAGAGGAAAGCAGTGAGACGATCTACCGTGAGTTTTTACGGGTTTATTTAGAGATTTTCCTCTTTTTTGGCGGCTTCCCATAAATTCTTGGCGGTAGTGAATTTTCCGAGCCATGGAATTGGCATCGGTAGTGTCCCTCAAAATTTTGGGTGGTTTTGAAGAGGTTGTGGAGGGCTTTGTCCGAATAATTTCGGCCTGCATTATCCCCCAGTGCGGTTGGGGGGTTACTGGTGTAAATTATTTGGATTTTGAGGGTATTTTTATGGTGAATTTTTGGCGAAATTGTCCACGGCCAACGAACAAGGCCAGTGGTTCTCCCTCGTGGCGCAATCGAGGCCGCCAACGAGTGGCTGTGTGCAACAGGTGGGAAATCGCGCGGTAAATTTCCGCGTGGTTATTAATTACGTTAACGGGGTTAATTAGGGGCCCTT